>NC_092278.1:8323779-8422486 GCF_036320965.1 Panulirus ornatus | reverse complement strand
TGATTTTTATGATCATGATTGGCCCAATGTTAGGGGTAACTATATTGAAGGGGGAAGATATTAAGGGGTATTTTTTCATTTTTGGATATTTTTCAGGGCTTATTTTTGTTTTCGGAGTAATTTTCATTGATTGGGAAAAACTTTTTTTATGGTTTTTTCCCTTGTAAAAATTAATGTTTTTTTTTTTTTCTTTTTTTTGTTTTTTCTTTCTTGTTTTTTTTTTTATTGAAAAATTTTGTCATTTTTTTAAAAATTGTTTTTTTTTATTTTTCTTTTTTTGTTTTTTTTTTTGTTTTGTTATTGGGTTTTGATTTCCTTTTTTTTTTTTTTCCTTTGTTTTAATGTTTTTTTTTTTTTTTGTTTTTTAATTTTTGTTTGTAGTTTTTGTTTTGGTTTTTTTTTGTTTTTTTTTTTGTTTTGTAGAACTTTTTTAATTTGTGTTTTTTTTTTTTTTGGGAAACCCTTTGGGTTTTGTCTTTTTGTTAAAACTTTTTAATTTTTTAATGTATTTTTTGGGTTTAGTTGTTTTTTTAAGTTTTTTTTTTTTCTATTTTTCCTTTTTCCGGTTTGGTTTTTATTTTTTTTCATAATTTTTTTGTAAATTAGAAAAAAAAAATTTTTAAAGGGGGGTTTTTTTCTTTTTTTTATTTTTTTGGTTCTATTTATAATGATATATCCGTCTTGGTCGCTTTTTTTGTCATAGAGACTATGTTGTCCTGCCGGCTATATGTTTGCTATGATTAAAAAGGGGACTTTTTGTCACAGTATCTATTTTGGGTCATGTAGTTAGCTGCCATGGGTAAATGTGATTTTTATATTTCTTTTTTGCTTTTTTGGACTGTATTGTCACATCAGTTATTGTCACTGTGGCTATATTTTTATGTGAATAAATAACCGTCATGACTATATTATCATAAAGGCCAGATTATTTAATGCGATTTTGTTTACATGGAGGCTATTTTTTTTGATATTCATATAGTTTATTGTAAAATTTTTTATAAGGTGATAATGACTTTGGGGATGATTTTTATGTGACATTATTAAACATGGTGGCTGAACTGTTTATGGTGGCTATATTTCGTTTGCTGTATTTTCAGTGTTTTCTCTTTTGTGAATATGGCTTTTTGTTTGTGTAGCTATAGGTTCATGGGGAACATATTTTCATAGTTGCAGTATTGTCATTATGAACATACCGTCGTTCTGGTTATCATCTCTTTTTCTTTACGTTGCTATGATGTATATATCGTCACCTTAACTATAGTGGCAAGGTGATCTTTTTTATAGGTGGTATACTGTCATTTTCTAATCATTCATATTTTGCCACTAGCGATATATCATTTTGATAAGGTGACAGTATTTCAATAGCGACTATATTGTCATGATTACTATAATCTCAGAGTGGCTATATTGCCTTGGTCACTATTTTATCATGATATTTATGTCATAGTGACTGTATTTTCATTGCAGCTTTTTAATCGTTTACAGAATTTTGTCCCTGAGGTTATACCATAATAAATGCGAGATTTTTCTTTTTCATTAAATGATCAAGTGACTACATTGTCATGATATGCTATATTGTTATGGTTTCAGTACTGTCGTAGTGAATGTTTTGTTATTGTGGCTATATTGTAATGGAAGCCATAGTGGCAGGGTGACTTAATTTTCTTGGTAGGATCATTTTATGACGATTATATGACATTTCTGAGTATATATTCATCGTGATTGTGTTGCCATAATATCTATATTGTCATTTAACTTGTTGAATTAGTGGCAATATTGTCTTAGAGACTGTATTTTGATGTTTTCTGTATTGACATGGTAGTTGTATTTTCATCGCGACTATAAGGACATGGTGACTATATTGCCATTAAGAATACATTGCTATGGTAATCATATTGCCATGGTGGCCATATTGTTTGGTTACCGTATTGCCATGATGGCTATATTTTCTAGTTACCATATTGCCATGATGGCTATTTCTCATTTTTTTTTTTTATATTTCAAGGAGGTGGCTGTCTTTTAATGTTACATAAATTGTCAAAGTAGTATATTGTCAAGTTAGCTATATCGTTGTGATGAGTATTTTTTCTGTTGATATATTGCCATGATGGCTATACTAACATTTTAGAGATATTGGCATGGTGATATATCGTCTTAGCATCTAAACTCTTGTTGTGGCTATCTTTTGGGTATTTTCTATCTTGAATATGTTGCCATAGCAGCTACATTATCAACGTTAGTATATTTTCATGGTAGTTATATTGTCATGGTGACGACATTGGCACGGTGGCTGTATTGCAATTCTCAAAACAATGCTCGCTACATTACCTTGGTTGCTATAACAAGTTGATGGCTATATTGCTATGATTAATTTTTCGTTGGGGATATATTTGTCACTACCTACAATATTGTTGTGATTATATGATCATGATAAAAATATATTCATGGCGGCTTCTTCGGTATTGTAAGTGTATGTGTGTGGATATCATATCATCATGTCACTTATACTGTCGTGGTTTTTATACTGTAATATTGTTTATGTCAACCTGCTGATTATATGATCATGATTGGTCTATGATTATGGTAACTATATTGTAATGGGGATGATATTTCATTATGATAATTTTGTCATGTTGACTAAAATTTCATGACATCTATAATGTTTTGGCACGTACAGTTTCATGATTGTTACATTGTTTTATAGTCTATACTGTCAAGGTGTCTATATTATAATTATATATCCTGTCTTGGTCGCTTTTTTGTCATAGAGACTATGTTGTCCTGCCGGCTATATGTTTGCTACGATTCAAAAGCGACTATTTGTCACAGTATCTATGTTGTCATGTAGTTAGACTGCCATAGTGAATGTGATTTGTATATTTCTTTCTTGCTTCTTTGACTGTATTGTCACATCAGTTATATGATCACTATATTGTTATAGTGAATAAATTACCGTCATGACTATATTATCATAATGGCCAGATTATCAATGCAGATATGTTGACATGGAGGCTATATTTTCATAATATTCATGTAGTCATTGTAATTTATTATCAAGGTGACTAATGACATGGTGATGATTTTTATCGTGACATTATTATCATGGTGGCTGAACTGTGATGGTGGCTATATTCTCGTTTGCTGTATTTTCAGTGTTGCTCTTTTGTGAATATGGCTTTGTAGTTAGTGTAGCTATAGTGTCATGGGGAACATATTATCATAGTGGCAGTATTGTCGTTATGACCATACCGTCATTTTGGCTATCTACTCATTCTAGTTACATTGCTATAATGTATATATCGTCACCTTAGCTATACTGGCAAGGTGATCTTTTTATAGGTGATATGTTGTCATTATTTAGTTCTTGTATACTTTGTCATAAGCGAAATATTATCACGATAATTATATTTTTATGGTGACAATAGTGTCATAGCGACTATAGTATCATTATGACAATAATGTCACAGTGGCTATACACGATAACTATATTGTCATAGTGACTTTTCTATCGTGATTTTTATAATGTCATACTGACTGTATTATCGTAGAAGCTTTTTTAATGGTGCTGATATTGCCCTTGAGGATATACCATTATAGAAGAGAAATTGTCATTTTGATTAAATTATCAGCTGACTACATTGCCATGATATGCTTTACTGTTATGGTTTCAATACATTCATGGTAAATCTTTTATTACTGTTTCTACATTGCAAGGGAAACCAAAATGGTAGGTGGCTATATTTTCATTGTAGGATCATTTTATCATGGCGGTTATATTGCATTTCTGAGTATATTGTCATGGTGACTATGTTGCAATAATATCTATATTGTCACATAATTTTTCAAATTGATGGTAATATTGTCTTACAGATGTACTTTCATGTTATCTGTATTGTCACGGTGGTTGTATTGTCAACGTGACTATATAGTCATGTTGGCTACATTGTCGTTTAAGATCACATTGTTATGCTGACTATATTACTATAGTGGCTGTATTGTTAAATCCCTATATCGCCATGATGGCTATTTGTCATTTTTGTTATATAACAAGGAGGTGACTGTCTTTTCATGTTGGCAATATTGTCAGAATAGCTATATTGTCGAGTATTGGGTATATATATTTTTTTCCTGGCGGTATTTTATCATGATGGCAATAATAACATTTTGGCGATATTGGCATAGCGATACAGTGTTTTAGGAGCTAAACTCTTGTTGTGGGTATTTTTCAATTGTATATTTTATCATTGTAGCTAAAAAGTCAAGGTTACTATATTTTCATGTTAGCTACATTGTCATGGTGAACACATTGGCATGGTGGTTGTATTCTTACTTTCAATATAATGCCGTCCTGGCTATATTATCTTGGCCGCTACATCAACTTGATGGGTATATTGTTATGGTTAATTTTGTCTTTCGGGATATATTTTGTAATTAGTGACAATACTGTTGTGATTATATGATCATGATAATATTTTCATGAAAACTTATGTGATATTGTAAGTGTAAATGAATGGATATCATCTCATCATGTCCCTTAAATTGTCATGGTTTTTACACTATGATCTGGTTTATGTCAACCTGCTGATTATATAATCATGATTGAAGTATGATTATGGTAACTATATTGTAATGTCGTTTTATTTCATTGTGATAATTTTGTCATGTTGACTACAATTCCATGACAGCTATAATGTTATGAGCATATCATGATGATAAATCATGTCTGAGTCACTGTTTTTTCACAGAGACTACATTGTCCTTGGAGTCTATATTTTTGCTATGATCCGAAAACGACTATCTATTAGCAGTATCTATATTGTCAGGTGGTTATATTACCATTGTGAATATAAGTTGAATGTTTCTATTTTTTTACTTTGATTATATTGTCATATCAGTTATATGATCATAGTAGCTTTATTGTCATAGTGAATAGATTGTCGTCGTGACTATATTTTCATAATGGCTAAATTGTCATAGCAAATATCTTGACATGGAGGCTATATTTTCATGATATTTATAAAGTCATTGTAAGATTACTGTCAAGGTGACTCTATTGTCCTGGTGATTGAGTTATATCGTGATATTATTGTCAAGATGGTTGTATTGTCATGGTGACTATATTGTAGTTTACTGTATTTTAATTTTACGATTTTGTGAAGATAGCTTTACTCTCAGTGTACCTATACTGTCTTGGAGAATATATTTTCATTGTGGAATTATTGTCATTATGAACATACTGTCATTCTGGACATCTTATTTTGGTTACATTTGTATCATCTATATATCATAACCTTGGCTATATTAGCAACGTGATCTTTTTCTACGGTTGCTATATTTTCATTTTTTTAATCATGCATTTTTTGTCGTAAGTGATACATTATCATGATAACTATAACATTCCGGGAACTATATATTGGCATTTTCACTATATTGTTATTATGACAATGATATCATGTTGGATATCTTGCCAAAAAAATTTATTGTCATGTTGTCTATTTCATCATGATGGTTATAATGTCATGGTGACTAAATTTTCACGGCAGCTTTTATATTGGTGTTGGGTTTGCCCTTAAGGATGTATCATTATAAAACTAGATTCTCATTTTGATTAAATCATTAGGGGACTACATTGTCGTGACATGCTATATTGTTATGGTTTCAGAAATGTCATTGTATATGTATTATTATGTTGGTTATATTCCAATGGAAGCCATAGTGGCAGAGTGGCTATATTTTCATAATAAAATCATTTTGTTATGTCGATTATATTCCACTTGTGTGTATATTGTCATGGTGACTGTTGCCATAATATCTATACTGTCATTTGATTTGTTGAATTGGTGGCTATATTGTCATAATGTAATGTCATGGTTCCTGCATTGTCTTGGTGGTTGTATTGTCATCGTGTCTATATGGTCATGGTAGTTATATTTCCATTAAGATTATATTGATATTGAAACTATATTGTCATGGTGGCTATATTGTTAAATGAATATATTGCCATGATGGCTATTTGTTATTTTTTGTTATATTACAAGGGGGTGATTGTCTTTTCATGTTGCCTATATATTAGGGTCCTTATATTGTTGTCATAAGAGTAGAGTCATAAAGACGATATAGTCCCCATGGCAATATTTTCACCTTAATGATATGGGTATCATGATAATATATCGCTTATAACAGAATATGCACGATTAAAAGATGACAATATACCACCTATAAAAAAATCACCTTCCCAATATAGCCAAGGTGACGATATATATAACATAGCAATATAACCGAAATTAGAAGATAGCCAAAAACACTTTATTTCATAATGACAATTGCGTCACTATGAAAATTTGTTCCCTATGAAATTATAGCTACAGACATTAAAGCCATATTCACTAGATAGTAACATTGAAAACGCATCAAACGACAATATAGCCACCATGATTGTACAGCTACCATAACAATAATGTTAAAACATAAATCAATCACTATGATATTAGAGTAAACTTGAAAAAATTTTTACAATTCCCATAAAAGTATCATGAGAATATAGCATCCATATCAACATATTTCCCATGACAATTTAGCCATTATGATAGTATAGTCACAACTACAATATTTTCACTATAACAACAAAGCCACCATGGCCATATAACTGATATAACAATATAGTCAACGCAACATTAAAGAGACATTCAGAATATGTTCACAGCGTCAATATAGCCACCTGACAATATAGATACCGTGACAAATTGTCTCTTTCGGAACATAGGAAACATATAGCCTCTAAAGTATATAGTGTCCAGGAGACAATAGCGTCCAAAACAGAATTTATCAATACTATACAGCCGCCTTGACAGTATAGCCCATAAAACAATGTTAGAACCATGACAATATACCTGCCATACCAATATAACTACTATCAAAATGAAGTCAACATACCAAAATGATCAAAAAAGATATTGCCATTGCTATATAGTTACAATAATCATACATTAATGATGATAATGTAATCAGCATTTTCACATAAACACCATCACCGTTTAAAAGCATGACCGACTAAGTCACATGATGATATGATATCCAAACAGATACACTCAAGGTGCCAAATAGGCCGTCATAGAAATATTATCATGATCATATAATCACAACCAAATTGTAGGTAAAGACAAAAATACATCCCCAACGATGAAATTGACCGTAGCAATATAGCCATCAAGTTGATATAGCGACCAAGATAATGTAGCCAGGATGGCGTTATATTGAAAATAACAATACACCCGCCATGCCAATATCGTCATCTTTACAATGTAGCTTGCATGAAATATAGTAACCTTGACAATGTAGGTACCATGATAATGTATTCCCTTGAAAAAATGTCCAAAACAACAGTTGGGCTGCGGACACTATATCACCATGCTAATCTTGCCAAAATTCTAGTATAGCCATCATGGCACTATACCAAAAGGAAAAAAAAGTACCCACCACAATAAGATAAGTAACTTAACAGTATAGCTACTCTGACAAAAAGCCATGATGGCAATATAGTTACCATAAGAATGTAATCTTAACGACAATATAGCCATCATGACCATAGAGTCACGATGAGAAGACAACCATGATGCACATACAGGCAACATGACAAATCTAGTCTCTATGACAATATTGCCATCAATTTGATAAATCAAATGACAATATAGAAATCATGGCAACACAGTCACCATAACAATATATTCTAAAATACAATAAAATACTAATAACAAATGATCAAACCATGAAAATATAGCCACCCTGCAACTATGGCTTCCATTGTAATGTAGCCAAAATGATATACATTCACCATGACAATACTAAAACTATAACAATATAGCATATCATGACAATGTATTCACCTCATAATTTAAACAAAATGAAATATCCTTTTTTATAATGATATATCTCCAAGGGTAAATCAACACCATTAAAAAAGCTACAATGAAAAATGCAGTCACATGTAGTTATCTTAGCAATATAGACACTAAGAGATTGTATTCATAATGACAATATAGTCACCATGACAATATACTGTCTCTTTAATGATATAGTTATAAAGATACTGTATCAATCATGAAAAAATATACCTGACTAAAAAGAATGACAATATAGCAACTATAAAGAGATCACCTTGCCAATATAGCCAAATTGACGATATGTAAATCTTCGCAATGTAACCATAATGAGCAGATAGCCAAAATGACGATATGTACATAATGACAACACTGCTACTACGAAAATATATTCCACATGACACTATAGCTACAATGAAAATAAAGCAATCTTCACAAAAGAGTAACATTGAAAATACAGGAAACGACAATATAGCCACCATGACAATGCAGCTATCATGACAATAATGTCACGATATACATCAATCGCCAGGCTATTAGAGTCACCTCGATAGTAATCTTTCAATGACTTTATGAATATCATGTAAATATAGCCCTCATATCAACATATTTCCTATGACAATTTAGCCATTATGATAATATAGTCACGACGACAACATATTCACTATGACAATAAAGCTACCATGATCATATAACTGATATGACAATATAGATTTCAGGATATGTAGTGTCCAGGACAATATAGAAATTACGGCAACACAATAACCATGAGAATATACTCACAAATACAATAAAATCGTCATAACAAAATGATCCAACCATGAAAATATAGTTACCCCGCCACTATGACTTTAATTGTAATGTAACCAACATAATATACATTCAACATGACAGTACTGAAACTATAACAATATCGCATATCATAGCAATATATTCACATGATGATTTAAAAAAAAGGAAATTTTCGTTTTTATAATATATCTTCAAGGGCAAAATCAACACCATTAAATATGCTACAATGAAAATGCAGTCAAACTGTCATTATAACTATCATCATGAAATAGTCACCATAACAGTATAGTTTTCTTAGCAATATAGCCACTAAGAGATTATAGTCATATTGTCAACATAGTCACAATGACAATATATTGTCACCTTAATAGTAAAGTTATCACGATATTGTATCGCTTATGAAAAAACATGCATGACTAAACAAAATGAAAACATAGCAACTACAAAAGAGATCACCTTGACAATATAGCCAAGGTGACGATATGTAAATCCTCGCAATATAACCAAAATGAGTAGATAGCCAAAATGACGGTATGTTCATAATGACAATACTGCTGCTATGAAAATATATCCCCCATGACACCATAGCCAAAATTACAATAAAGAAATCTTCACAAAATTGTAACAGTGAAAGTACAGGAAACGACTATATAGCCACCATGAAAGTACAGTCACTATGACAATAATGTCACGATATAATTCACTGACTATATAAACATCATGAAAATAAGCCTTCCATGTAAACATACTTACCATGACAATTTAGCCAACATGATAATATAGTCAAGACGGCAATATATTCACTATAACAATATAGCCATGATCATATAAGTGATATGACAATACAGTCAACGAAACAATAAGGAAGCCTTCAAATTATATTCATTATGGCACTATAAGCACCTGACAATATTGATGCTGTGACAAAATAGTCTCTTTCGGATCATAGCAAACATATAGGCTCCAGGACAATATAGTGTCCATGACAAAATAGCGACCAAGACAAGATTTTTAATTAAGATATAGTCACCTTGACAGTATAGCCGATAAACAATGAAACTACAATGAAAATGTACCTGCCATAACAATATAGCTACCATGAAAATGCAGGCAATATGACAAAATTGTCACAATGAAATATAATCGCCATTACAATTTAGTTACCATAATCATATATCAATGATGATAATATCATCAGGAGGCTGACATAAACACAATCACAGTATAAAAACCACGACAATATAGTGACATGATAATATGATATCCATACACTTGCACTCACATTACCAAATAAGCCGGCATTAAAATATTGTTATCATGATCATATGATTAAAACAAAATTGTAGTTAATGACAAAATATATCCCCAACGACAAAATTAACCATAGCAATATAGCCAGCAAGTAAATATAGCGACCAAGATAATGTAGATAGGATGGCATTATATTGAAAATAACAATACAGCCACAATGGCAATATCGTCACCATGACAATGGAGCTACCATGAAAATATAGTAACATCGACAATGTAGCTACTATGATAATAAAATCCCATGGAACATTTCCACAATAACAATTTATTTGCTAAGAGAATATATAACCATGCCAATATCTCCAAAATGTTAGTCTAGGCGTCATGGCAATATACCATCAGAAAAAGAAAATAAGCACTGCAATGATGTAGCTAACTTAACAATAAAGCTACCCTGATAATATATTCAATATGAAAAGACAGTCACCTCCTTACAGTATAACAAAAATGAAAAATAGCTATCATGGCAATGTAGTTACCTATCAATATAGTCACCATGGCAATATAGTTAACATAACCATGTAATCATAACTAGAATACAACCAACAAGACTATATAGTCAAGATGACATGCAACCATAATGACAATACAGGCAACATGACATTAGAGTCTCTACGACAATATTGCAATCGCTTCAACATATTAAATGATAATATTGATATTCCTGGAACACTGTCAACATGAGTGTATTTCACAAATGCAATATAACCGCGATAACAAAAATATCCTACCATGAAAATTTAGCCACCCTGCCACTGCAATATAGCTAACATAATAATACATTCACTACGACAGTAATGAAACCATGACAATATATCATATCATGACAATGTAGTCACCTGATGACAGTCGCGCACCAGCTACCGACCTGTACGGAGCTGCTATCGTCTTTCAGAGCTAGGTTGTAGCTATTCCCCCCTGCTTTGTCGCAACCCTTTCTTTGTTTTGAAGGTTTTATCTTATATGATCATGATTGGTGTATGATTATCGAAACCATAATGTGATATCGTTTGTATTTCATTGTAATAAATTTGTCATAGTAACTATATTTTCATGTAAGCTATATTGTTATGGTAGGTACATGTTCATGGTTGTTCCACTGTTTTATTGGCTATACTGTCAAGGTGACTGTATTATGATGATAGATCCTGTCTTCTTCGCTATTTTGTCATAGAGACTATATTCTCTTGGACGCTATATGTTTGCTATGATCCAAAACCGACCATTTTGTCACAGTATCTATACTTTCATGTGGCTGTATTCTCAGAGTGGATATAATTTATCCATGCGTTTATTGTTGCGTTGACCATATTGTCATATCACTTATGTGATCATGTTGGCTTTATTGTTATGGTGAACATAATAGCGTCTTGACTATATTATCAGAATGGCGAAACTGTCACTTTACAGATATTCATATGGAGGCTATATTTTCACGACAAATATATTTATATGGACGTTATATTTTCATGATGTTAATGTACTGATTGTATATTCATTATCAAGGTGACGCTAATGTGTTGGCGATTGATTTACATCGAGAGATTATTGTCATGGTGGCTGTACTGTCTTGATGGCTGTATAGTCGTTTGCTATTTTTTCAATAGTACTCTTTTTGTGAAGATGGCTTTATTGTCAGTGAAGCTGGAGAATCGTGGGGAACATATTTTCATAGTTGCAGTATTGTCATTATGAACATACCGTCGTTCTTGTTATCATCTCTTTTTCTTTACGTTGCTATGATGTATATATCGTCACGTTGACTATAGTGGCAAGGTGATCTATTTTATAGGTGCTATACTGTCATTTTCTAATCATGCATATTTTGTCACAAGCGATATATCATTTTGATAACTTTATTTTTAAGGTGACAGTATTTTAATAGGGACTATATTGTCATAATGACTATAATCTGAGAGTGGCTATATTGCCATGGTCACTGTTTTAACATGATATTTATGTCACAGTGACTGTATTTTCATGGCAGCTTTTTAATGGTGTATAAAATTCTGTCCCTGAGGTTATACCATAATAGAAGCGAAATTTTTATTTTTCATTAAATGATCAAGTGACTACATTGTCATGATATGCTATATTGTTATGGTTTCAGTACTGTCGTGATGAATGCTTTGTTATCGTGGCTATATTGTAATGGAAGCCATAGTGGCAGGGTGACCATATTTTCATGGTAGGATCATTTTATTATGACGATTGTATAAATTTCTGAGTATATTGTCATCGTGATTGTGTTGCCATAATATCTATAATGTCATTTCATTTTTTGAATTAGTGGCAATATTGTCTTAGAGACTGTATTTTGATGTTTTCTGTATTATCATGGTAGTCGTATTGTCATCGTGACTGTAAGGACATGGTGACTATATTACCATTAAGAATATATTGCTATGGTAATCATATTGCCATGATGGCTATATTGTTTGGTTACCATATTGCAATGATGGCTAAATTGTTTAGTTACCATATTGAAATGATGGTTATTTGTCATTTTATTTTATTTTATATTTGAAGGAGGTGGCTGTCTTTTAATGTTACCAATATTGTCAGAGTAGTATATTGTCAAGTTAGCTATATCATTGTGATGAGTATTTTTTTCTGTTGATATATTGCCATGATGGCTATACTAATATTTTAGAGATATTGGCATGGTGATATATCGTCTTAGCAGCTAAACTCTTGTTGTGGCTATCTTTTGGGTATTTTCTATCTTGAATATTTTGCCACGGCAGCTACATTATCAACGTTAGTATATTTTCATGGTAGCTATATTGACATGGTGACGACATTGGCACGGTGGCTGTATTGTAATTCTCAATACAATGCTCGCTACATTATCTTGGTCGCTATGACAAGTTGATGGCTGTATTGCTATGATTAATTTTGTCGTTAGGGATATATTTGTCACTATCTACAATATTGTTGTGATTATATGATCATGATAATATATTCATGGCGGCTTCTTTGGTATTGTAAGTGTAAGTGTATGGATACCATATCATCATGTCACTTATACTTTCATGGTTTTTATACTGTGATATTGTGTATGTCAGCCTGCTGATTATATGATCATGATTGGTCTATGATTATGGTAACTACATTGTAATGCCGATGATATTTCATTATGATAATTTTGTCATGTTGACTAAAATTTCATGACATCTATAATGTTTTGGCAGGTACAGTTTCATGATTGTTACATTGTTTTATGGTCTATATTATCAAGGTGTCTTTATCATAATGATGTATCCTGTCTTGGTCGCTATTTTGTAATAGAGACTATGTTGTCCTGCCGGCTATATGTTTGCTATAATTCAAAAGCGACTATTTGTTTCAGTATGTATATTTTCATGTAGTTTTACTGCCATAGTGAATATGATTTGTATATTTCTTTTTTGCTTCTTTGACTGTATTGTCACATCAGTTATATGATCACTGTGGCTATATTATTACGGTGAATGAATTGCCGTCATGACTGTATTATCATAATGGCCAGATTATCATGGCAGACATGTTGACATGGAGGCTATATTTTCATGATATCTATATAGTCATTGTAAGTTTATTATCAACGTGACTAATGACATGGTGATGATTTGTATCGTGACATTATTATCATGGTGGCTGAACTATGATGGTGGCTTTATTCTCGTTTGCTGTATTTTCAATGTTGCTCTTTTGTGAATATGGCTTTGTTGTCAGTGTAGCTATAGTGTCATGGGGAACATATTTTCATAGTGGCAGTATTGTCATTATGACCATACCGTCATTTTGGCTATCCTCTCATTTTAGTTACATTGCTATAATGTATATATCGTCATCTTAACTATATTGGCAAGGTGATATTTTTATACGTGATATATTGTCATTATTTAACTCTTGCATACCTTGTCATAAGCGAAATATGATCTTGATAATTTTGTTTCTTTGGTGACAATATTGTCATAGCGACAATATTATCATTATTACTATAATGTCCCAGTGGCTATATTGCCAAGAGCACTATATTGTCATGGTGACTTTTTTATCATGATTTTTATCATGTCATAATGAGTGTATTTTCGTAGAAGCTTTCTTAATGGTGTTGATATTGCCATTGAGGATATACCATTATAGAAGAGAAATTGTCATTTTGATTAAATTATCAGGTGACTACTTTGTCATGATAAACTATACTGGTATGGTTTCAGTACTCTCATGGTAAATCTTTTATTACTGTTTCTACATTGCAATGAAAACCAAAATGGTAGGTGGCTATATTATCATGGTAGGATAATTTTATCATGGCGATTATATTGCATTTCTGAGTATATTGTCATGGTGACTATGTTACCGTAATATCTATATTGTCATATAATTTGTCAAATTGATGGCAATATTGTCTTAGATACGGTACTGTCATGTTACCTGTATTGTCACGGTGGTTCTATTGTCAAAGTGACTATATAGTCATGTTGGCTACATTGTCCTTAAGATCACATTGTTATGGTAACTATATTACCATAGTGGCTGTATTGTGAAATCACTATATCGCCATGATGGCTATTTGTCATTTTTGTTATATAACAAGGAGGTGACTGTCTTTTCATATTGGCAATATTGTCAGAATAGCTATATTGTCGAGTAGTGGGTATATATATTTCTTTTCTGGCGGTATATTATCATGATGGCAATAATAAAATTTTGGCGATATTGACATAGCGATATAGTGTTTTAGCAACTAAAATCTTGTTGTGGATATTTTGCAATTGTATATTTTATCATTGTAGCTACATAGTCAAGGTTACTATATTTTCATTGTAGCTTCATTGTCATGGTGAAGACATTGGCATGGTGATTGTATTCTTACTTTTAGTATAATGTCGTCCTGGCTACATTATCTTGGTCGCTATATCAACTTGATGGCTATATTGTTATGGTTAATTTTGTCTTTCGGGATATATTTTGCAATTAGTGACAGTATTGTTGTGATTATATGATCATGATAATATTTTCATGAAAACTTATGTGGTATTGTAAGTGTAAGTGAATGGATATCATCTCATCATGTCACTTAAATTGTTATGGTTTTTACACTATGGTCTTGTTTATGTCAACCTGCTGATTATATAATCATGATTGGTGTATGATCATGGTAACTATATTGTAATATCGTTTTATTTCATTTGATAATTTTTTCATGTTGACTACAATTCCATGACAGCTATTATGTTATGACCATATCTTGATGATAAATCCTGTCTGAGTCACTGTTTTTTCACAGATACTATATTGTCCTTCGAGTCTATACTTTTGCTGTGATCCGAAAACGACTATCTATTAACAGTATCTATATTGTCAGGTGGTTATATTGCCATTGTGAATATAAGTTGAATGTTTCTATATTTTTGCTTTGATTATATTGTCATATCAGTTATATGCTCATGGTAGCTTTATTGTCATAGTGAATAGATTGTCGTCGTGACTATATTTTCATAATGGCTAAATTTTAATAGGAAATATCTTGACATGGGGGCTATATTTCATGATATTTATAAAGTCATTGTAAGATTACTGTCAAGGTGACTCTATTGTCCTGGTGATTGAGTTATATCGTGATATTATTGTCAAGATGGCTGTATTGTCATGGTGGCTATATTGTAGTTTGCTGTATTTTAATTTGACGCTTTTGTGAAGATAGCTTTACTGTCAGTTTAACTATAGTGTCATGGAGAATATATTTTCATAGTGGAATTATTGTCATTATGATGATACTGTCATTATGGCCATCTCCTTATTTTGGTTACATTTCTATCATATATATATCATCACTTTGGCTATATTAGTAACGTGATCTTTTTTTACTGTTGCTATATTTTCATTTTTTAATCATGCATTTTTTGTTTAAGTGATGCATTATCATGATAACTATAAGATTCCGGTAACTATATATTGCATTTTGACTATATTGTTATTATGACAATGATATCATGTTGGATATCTTGCCAAAGTAACTTTATTGTCATGGTGTCTATTTCATCATGATGGTTATAATGTCATGGTGACTACATTTTCACGGTAGCTTTTATATTAGTGTTGGGTCTGCCCTTGAGGATGTATCATTATAAAACGAGATTCTCATTTTGATTAAATCATTAGGAGTCTACATTGTCGTGATATGCTATATTGTTATGGTTCAAGGAATGTCATTGTATATGTATTATTATGTTGGCTATATTCCAATGGAAGCCATAGTGGCAGAGTGGCTATATTTTCATAATATAATCATTTTGTTGTGTCGATTATATTCCACTTGTGTGTATATTGTCATAGTGACTGTTGCCATAATATCTATACTGTCATTTGATTTGTTGAATTAGTGGCTATATTTTCATAATGTAATGTCATGGTTCCTGTATTGTCTTGGTGGTTGTATTGTCATCGTGTCTATATGGTGATGGTAGTTATATTTCCATTAAGATTATATTGATATGGTAACTATATTGCCATGGTGGCTATATTGTTAAATGAATATATTGCCATGATGGCTATTTGTTATTTTTTGTTATATTACAAGGGGGTTATTGTATTTTCATGTTGCATATATATCAGTGTACCTATATTGTTATCATAAGATTACAATCATGAAGACAATATAGTCGCCATGCCAATATTTTCACCTTAATGATATAGGTATCATGATAATATATCGCTTATAACAGAATATGCACGATGAGAAAATGACAATATACAACCTATAAAAAAAATCACCTTCCCAATATAGCCAAGGTGACGATATATATAACATAGCAATGTAACCCAAATTAGAAGATAGCCAAATTGACTTTATTTCATAATGACAATTGCGTCACTATGAAAATTTGCTCCCAATGAAAGTATAGGTACACTGACATTAAAGCCTTATTCACTAAATAGTAACTTTGAAAACGCATCAAACGACAACATAGCGACCATGATTGTACAGCCAACATAACAATAATGTTACAACTTAAATCATATAGTAAAATTTAAAAATTCTTACAATTACCATAAAAGTATCATGAGAATATAGTATCCATATCAACATATTTCCCATGACAATTTAGCCATTATGATAGTATAGTCAGAACTACAATATATTCACTATAACAACAAAGCCACCATGGCCATATAACCTAACCTAACATTAAAGAAACATTCAGAATATTTTCACAACGTCAATACAGCCACCTGACAATATAGATACCGTGACAAAATAGTCGCTTTCAGATCATAGGAAACATATAGCCTCTAAAGTATATACTGTCCACAACAGAATTTATCAATACTATAAAGCCGCCTTGACAGTATAGCCCATAAAACAATGTCAGAACAATGAAAATGTACCTGCCATACCAATATAACTACTATCAAAATGAAGTCAACATACCAAAATGATCAAAAAAGATATTGCCATTGCTATATAGTTACAATAATCATACATTAATGATGATAATGAACTCAGCAATTTCACATAAGCACCATCACCATTTAAAAGCATGATAGATTAAGTTACATGATATGATATCCAGTCAGATACACTCAAGATGCCAAATAAGCCGTCATAGAAATATTATCATGATCATATAATCACAGCCAAATTGTAGGTAAAGACAAAATACATCCCCAACGATGAAATTGACCGTGGCAATATAGCCATCAAGTTGATATAGCGACCAAGATAATGTAGTAAGGATGGCGTTATATTGAACATAACAATACACCCGCCATGCCAATATCGTCATCTTTACAATATAGCTTGCATGAAATATAGTAACCTTGCCAAAGTAGGTACCATGATAATGTATTCCTATGAAAAATTGTCCAAAACAACAATAGGGCTACGAACACTATATCACCATGCTAATCTTGCCAAAATTCTAGTATAGCCATCATGGCAATATACCAAAAGGAAAAAAAATACCCACCACAATAAGATAGCTAACATAACAATATAGCTACTCTAACAAAAAGCCATGATGGCAATATAGTTACCATAAGAATGTAATCCTAATGACAGTAGAGCCATCATGACCATAGAGTCACGATGACAAGACAGCCATGATGACCATACAGGCAACATGACAATACAGTCTCTATGATAATATTGCCATCAATTTAATAACTCAAATGACAACATAGAAATTATGGCAACACAGTCACCATGACAATATATTAAAAAATACAATATTATAATAATAACAAAATGATCAAACCATGAAAATATAGCCACCCTGCAACTATGGCTTCCATTGTAATGTAGCCAACATAATATACATTCACCATGACAGTACTGAAGCACTAACAATATAGCATATCATGACACTATATTCACCTCATAATTTAAACAAAATGAAATATCCGTTTTTATAATGATTCTTATCCAAGGGTAAATCAACACCATTAAATAAGTTGCAATGGAAGTGTAGTCACATGTAGTTATCTTAGCAATATAGCCACTAAGAGATTGTAGTCATAATGACAATATAGTCACCATGACAATATACTGTCACTTTAATTATATAGTTATCAAGATACCTGTATCATTCATGAAAAAATATACATGATTAAAAAAAAATGACAATATAGGAACTATAAAGAGATCACCTTGCCAATATAGCCAAGGTGACGATATGTAAATCTTCGCAATGTAACCAAAATGAGCAGATAGCCAAAATGACGATATGTTCATAATGACAATACTGCTACTACGAAAATATATTCCCCGTGACACTATAGCTACAATGACAATAAAGCAATCTTCATAAAAGAGTAACGTTGAAAATACAGAAAACGACAATATAGCCAACATGACAATGCAACTACAGTGACAATAATGTCACGATATACATCAATCGCCAGGCTATTAGAGTCACCGTGATAGTAATCTTTCAAGGACTTTATGAATATCATGAAAATATAGCCCTCATGTCAACATATTTCCTATGAAAATTTAGCCATTATGATAATATAGTCACGACGACAAGATATTCACTATGACAATAAAGCTACCATGATCATATAACTGATATGACAATATAGATTTCAGGATATGTAGCGTCTAGGACAATATAGAAATTACGGCAACACAGTAACCATGAGAATATACTCACAATTACAATAAAATCGTCATAACAAAATGATCCAACCATGAAAATATAGTTACCCTGCCACTATGACTTTAATTGTAATGTAACCAACATAATATAAATTCAATATGACAGTACTGAAACTAACAATATCGCATATCATGGCAATATATTCACATGACAATTCAAAAAAAAGAAATTCTTCTTTTTATAATATATCTTCAAGGGCAAAATAACACCATTAAATATGATACAATGAAAATGCATTCAAACTATCATTATAACCATCATAATGAAATAGTCACCATGACAGTATAGTTATCTTAGCAATATAGCCACTAAGAGATTATAGTCATATTGTCAACATTGTCACAATGACAATATGCCGTCACCTTATGAAAAAATATGCATGACTAAAAAAAATGACAACATAGCATGTATAAAAGATATCACCTTAAAAATATATCAAAGGTGACGATATGTAAATCTTCGCAATATAACCAAAATTAGTAGATAGCCAAAATGACGGTATGTTCATAATGACAATACTGCTGCTGTGAAGATATATCCCCCATGACACTATAGCTACAATGACAATGAAGCAATCTTCACAAAAGAGTAACAGTGAAAATACAGCAAACGACTATATAGAACCATGAAAGTACATCCACTATGACAATAATGTCACGATATAATTCACTGACTATATAAACATTATAAAAATAAGGCTTCCATGTCAACATACTTGCCATGACAATTTAGCCAATATGATAATGTAGTCAAGATGGCAATATATTCACTATAACAATATAGCCATGATCATATAAGTGATATGACAATACAGTCAACGCAACAATAAGGAAGCCTTCAAATTATATTCATTATGGCAATATAAGCACCTGACAATATTGATGCTGTGACAAAATAGTCTCTTTCGGATCATAGCAAACATTTAGGCTCCAGGACAATATAGTGTCCACGACAAAATAACGACCAAGACAAGATTTATAATTAAGATAGAGTCACCTTGACAGTATAGCCGATAAAACAATGAAATAACAATGAAAATATACCTGCCATAACAATATAGCTACCATGAAAATGCAGGCAACATGACAAAATTGTCACAATGAAATATAATCGCCATTACAATTTAGTTACCATAATCATATATCAATCATGAGAATATCATCAGGAGGCTGACATAAACACCATCACAGTATAAAAACCATGACAATATAGTGACATGATAATATGATATCCATACACTTGCACTCACATTACCAAATAAGCCGCCATGAAAATATTGTTATCATTATCATATGATTAAAACAAAATTGTAGTTAATGAAAAAATATATCCCCAACGAGAAAATTAACCATAGCAATATAGCCAGCAAGTAAATATAGCGACCAAGATAATATAGTTAGGATGGCATTATATTGAAAATAACAATACAGCCACAATGGCAATATCGTCACCATGACAATGGAGCTACCATGAAAATATAGTAACATTGACAATGTAGCTACTATGATAATAAAATCCCAAGGAAAATATCCACAATAACAGTTTATTTGTTGAGACACTATATCACCATGCCAATATCGCCAAAATATTAGTCTATGCATCATGGCAATATACCACCAGAAAAGAAAATAAGAACCACAATGATATAGCTAACTTAACAATATAGCTACCCTGATAATATATTCAATATGAAAAGACAGTCACCTCCTTACAGTAAAACAAAAATGAAAAATAGCTATCATGGCAATGTAGTCACCTATCAATATAGTCACCATGGCAATATAGTTACCATAACCATGTAATCATAACTGGAATATAACCAACCTTACTATATAGTCAAGATGACATACAACCATCATGACAATAAGCAACATGACATTAGAGTCTCTACGACAATATTGCAATCGCTTCAACAAATTAAAGGATAATATAGATATTACTAGAACACAGTCACCATGACAGTATTATCACAAATGCAATATAACCGCGATAACAAAATTTTCCTACCATGAAAATTTAGCCACCCTGCCACTGCAATATAGCTAACATAATAATACATTCACTACGACAGTACTGAAACCATGACATTATAGCATATCATGACAATGTAGTCACTAGATGACAGTCGCGCACCAGCTACCGACGTCAACGAGCTGCTGTCGCCTTTCAGAGCTAGGTTGTAGGTATTCCTCCCTGCGTTGTCGCTACCCTTGCTTTGTTTTGAAGGTTTTATCTTCTATGATCATGATTAGTGTATGATTATCGAAATCATAATGTGATATCGTTTGTAATTCATTGTAATGAATTTGTCATAGTAACCATATTTTCATGTAAGCTATATTGTTACGGTAGGTACATTTTCATGGTTGTTCCACTGTTTTATTGGCTATACTGTCAAGGTGACTGTATTGTGATGATAAATCCTGTCTTTTTCGCTATTTTGTCATAGAGACTATATTCTCTTGGACGCTTTATGTTTGCTTTGATCCAAAAATGACTATTTTGTCACAGTATCTATATTTTCATGTGGCTGTGTTCTCAGAGTGGACATAATTTATAAATGCGTTTATTGTTGCGTTGACTATATTGTCATATCATTTATGTGATCATGGTGGCTTTATTGTTATGGTGAATATATTAGCGTTTTGACTATATTATCAGAATGGCGAAACCGTCACTTTAAAGATATACATTTGGAGGTTATATTTTCACGACAAATATATTTATATGGACGCTATATTTTCATGATGTTCATGTACTGATTGTATATTCATTTTCAAGGTGACGCTAATGTCCTGGCGATTGATTTATATCGAGAGATTATTGTCATGGTGGCTGTACTGTCTTGATGGCTGTATAGTCGTTTGCTATTTTTTCAATAGCACTCCTTTTGTGAAGATGGCTTTATTGTCAGTGAAGCTGGAGAATCGTGGGGAACATATTTTCATAGTTGCAGTATTGTCATTATGAACATACCGTCGTTCTTGTTGTCATCTCTTTTTCTTTACGTTGTTATGATGTATATATCGTCACCTTGACTATATATCACCTATATTTCTCCTTGACTATAGTGGCAAGGTGATCTTTTTTATAGGTGCTATACTGTCATTTTCTAATCATGCATATTTTGTAAAAGCGATATATCATTTTGATAACTTTATTATTAAGGTGGCAATATTTTAATAGCGACTATATTGTCATAATGACTATAATCTCAGAGAGGCTATATTGCCATGGTCACTATTTTATCATGATATTTATGTCATAGTGACTGTATTTTCATTGCAGCTTTTTAATGGTGTATAAAATATTGTCCCTGAGGTTATACCATAATAGAAGCGAAATTTTTATTTTTCATTAAATGATCAAGTGACTACATTGTCATGATATACTATATTGTTATGGTTTCAGTACTGTCGTGGTGAATGTTTTGTTATTGTGGCTATATTGTAATGGAAGCCATAGTCGCAGGATGACTATATTGTCATCGTGATTTTGTTGCCATAATATCTATATTGTCATTTAACTTGATGAATTAGTGGCAATATTGTCTTAGAGACTGTATTTTGATGTTTTCTGTATTGTCATGGTAGTTTTATTGTCATCGTGACTGAGGACATGGTGACTATATTGCCATTAAGAATATATTGCTATGGTAATCATACTGCCATGATGGCTATATTGTTTGGCTACCATATTGCCATGATGACTATATTGTTTATTTACCATATTGCTATGATAGCTATTGTCATTTTTTGTTCTTTTATATTTCAAGGAGGTGACTGTCTTTTAATGTTACCTATATTGCCAGAGTAGTATATTGTCAAGTTAGCTATATCGTTGTGATGAGTATTTTTTCTGTTGATATATTGCCATGATGGCTATACTAACATTTTAGAGATATTGCCATGGTGATTTAACGTCTTAGCAGCTAAACTCTTGTTGTGGCTATCTCTTCGGTATTTTCTATCTTGAATATTTTGCCATGGCAGCTACGTTATCAACGTCACTATATTTTCATGGTAGCTATATTGTCATGGTGACGACATTGGCACGGTGGCTCTATTGTAATTCTCAATACAATGCTCGCTACATTATCTTGGTCGCTATAACAAGTTGATGGTTATATTGCTATGATTAATTTTGTCGTTGGTGATATATTTGTCACTACCTACAATATTGTTGTGATTATATGATCATGATAACAATATCTTCATGGCGGCTTCTTTGGTATAGTAAGTGTAAGTATATGGATATCATATCATCATGTCACTTATACTGCCATGGTTTTTACACTGTGATAAACTTTATGTCAACCTCGTGATTATATTGTAATGATTGGTCTATAATTATGGTAACTATATTGTAATGCCGATGATATTTCATTATGATAATTTTGTCATGTTGCCTAAAATTTCATGACATCTATAATGTTTTGGCAGGTACAGTTTCATGATTGTTACATTGTTTTATGGTCTATACTGTCAAGGTGTCTATATTATAATGATATATCCAGTCTTGGTCGCTATTTTGTCATAGAGACTATGTTGTCCTGCCGGCTATATGTTTGCTATGATTCAAAAGCGACTATTTGTCACAGTATCTATATTGTCATGTAGTTATACTGCCATAGTGAATATAATTTGTAAATTTTGTTTTTTGCTTCTTTGACTGTATTGTCACATCAGTTATATGATCACTGTGGCTATATTGTTATAGTGAATAAATTGCCGTCATGACTATATTATCATAATGGCCAGATTATCATGGCAGATATGTTGACATGGAGGCTATATTTTCATGATATTTATATAGTCATTTTAAGTTTAAAATCAAGGTGACAAATGACACGGTGATGATTTGTATGGTGACATTATTATCATGGTGGCTGAACTATGATGGTGGCTATATTCTCGTTTGCTGTATTTTCAATGTTGCTCTTTTGTGAATAGGGCTTTGTTGTCAGTGTAGCTATAGTGTCATGGGGAACATATTTTCATTTTGGCAGTATTGTCATTATGACCATACGGTCATTTTGGCTATCTTTTCATTTTAGTTGCCTTGCTATAATGTATATATAGTCACCTTACCTATATTCGCAAGGTGATCTTTTTATAGGTGATATATTGTCATTATTTAACTCTTGCATACTTTGTCATAAGCGAAATAGTATCATGATACTTATATTTTATGGTGACAATCTTGTCATAGCGACTATATTATCATTATGACTATAATGTCACAGTGGCTATATTGCCAAGATAACTATATTGTCATGGTGACTTTTTTATCATGATTTTTATAATGTCATAATGACTGTATTTTCGTAGAAGCTTTTTTAATGGTGTTGATATTGCCCTTTAGGATATACCATTATAGAAGAGAAATTGTCATTTTGATTAAATTATCAGCTGAATACATTGCCATGATATGCTATACTATTATGGTTGCAGAACTGTCATGGTAAATCTTTTATTATTGTTTCTTCATTGCAATGGAAACCAAAATGGTAGGTGGCTATATTTTCATGGTAGGATAATTGTATCATGGCGATTATATTGTATTTCTAAGTATATTTTCATGGTGACTATGTTGCCATAATATCTATATTGTCATATAATTTGTCAAATTGATGGCAATATTGTCTTAGAGACGGTACTTACATGTTATCTGTATTGTCACGGTGGTTGTAGTGTCAACGTGACTATATAGTCATTTTAGCTACATTGTCGTTAAGATCACATTTTTATGGTAACTATATTACCATAGTGGCTGTATTGTTAATTCACTATATCGCCATGATGGTTATTTCTCACTTTTGTTATATAACAAGGAGGTGACTGTCTTTTCATGTTGGCAATATTGTCAGAACAGCTATATTGTCGAGTAGTGGGTATATATATTTCTTTTCTGGCGGTATTTTATCATGATGGCAATAATAACATTTTGGCGATATTGGCATGGCGATATAGTGTTTTAGCAGCTAAACTCTTGTTGTGGATATTTTTCAATTGTATATTTTATCATGGTACCTACATAGTCAAGGTTGCTATATTTTCATGGTAGCTACATTGTCATGGTGAAGATATTGGCATGGTGGTTGTATTCTTACTTTCAATATAATGCCGTCCTGGCTACATTATCTTGGTCACTATATCAACTTGATGGCTATATTGTTATGGTTAATTTTGTCTTTCGGGATATATTTTGTAATTAGTGACAATACTGTTGTGAATATATGATCATGAAAATATTTTCATGAAAACTCATGTGGTATTGTAAGTGTAAGTGAATGGATATCATCTCATCATGTCACTTAAATTGTCATGGTTTTTACACTATGATCTTGTTTATGTCAAGCTGATGATTATATAATCATGATTGGTTTATGATTATGGTAACTATATTGTAATGTCGTTTTATTTCTTGGTGATAATTTTGTCATATTGACTACAATTCCATGACAGCTACAATGTTATCAACATATCATGACGATAAATGCTGTCTGAGTCACTGTTTTTATCACAGAGACTATATTGTCCTTGGAGTCTATATTTTTGCTATGATCCGAAAACGACTATCTATTAACAGTATCTATATTGTCAGGTGGTTATATTGCCATTGTGAATATAAGTTGAATATTTCTATATTTTTGCTTTGATTATATTGTCATATCAGTTATATGATCATGGGAGCTTTATTGTCATTGTGAAAAGATTGTCGTCATGACTATATTTTCATAATGGCTAAATTGTCATAGCAAATATCTTGACATGGGGGCTATATTTTCAGGATATTTATAAAGTCATTGTAAGATTACTCTCAAGGTGACTCTATTGTCCAGGTGATTGAGTTATATCGTGATATTATTGTCAAGAAGGCTGTATTGTCATGGTGGCTATATTGTAGTTTACTGTATTTTAGTTTTACGCTTTTGTGAAGATAGCTTTACTGTCAGTGTATCTATAGTGTCATGGAGAATATATTTTCATAGTGGAATTATTGTCATTATGAACATTCTGTCATTTTGGCCACCTCCTTATTTTGGTTACATTTCTATCATAAATATATCATCACTTTGGCTATATTAGCAACGTGATCTTTTTTTACGGTTGCTATATTTTCATTTTTCTAATCATGCATTTTTTGTCGTAAGGGATACATTATCATGATAACTATAACATTCCGGTAACTATATATCGGCATTTTGACTATATTGTTATTATGACTATGATATCATGTTGCATATCTTGCCAAAGTAACTTTATTGTCATGGTGTCCATTTCATCATGATGGTTATAATATCATGGTGACGACATTTTCAAGATACTTTTTATATTGGTGTTGGGTTTGCCCTTGAGGATGTATCATTATAAAACGAGAATCTCATTTTGATTAAATCATTAGGGGACTATATTGTCGCGATATGCTATATTATTATGGTTTCAGGAATGTCATTGTATATGTATTATTATGTTGGCTATATTCCAATGGAAGCCATAGTGGCAGAGTGGCTATATTTTCATAATATAATCATTTTGTTATGTCGATTTTCTTCCACTTGTGTGTATATTGTCATGGTGACTGTTGCCATAATATCTATACTGTCATTTGATTTGTTGAATTGGTGGCTATATTGTCATAATGTAATGTCATGGTTCCTGTATTGTATTGGTTCTTGTATTGTCATCATTTCTATATGGTCATGTTAGTTATATTTCCATTATGATTTTATTTATATAGTAACTATATTGCCATGGCGGCTATATTGTTAAATGAATATATTGCCATGATGGCTAATTGTTATTTTTTTGTTATATTACAAGGGGGTGATTGTTTTTTCAGGTTACCTATATATCAGGGTACCTATATTGTTATCATAAGATTACAGTCATAAAGACAATATAGTCGCATGCCAATATTTTCAACTTAATGATATGGGTATCATGATAATATATCGCTTATAACAGAATTTGCACGATGAAAATATGACAATATACCACCTATAAAAAAATTCACATTCCCAATATAGCCAAGGTGACGATATATATAACATAGCAATGTGACCAAAATTAGAAGATATCAAAAATGACTTTATTTCATAATGACAATTGCGTCACTATGAAAATTCGTTCCCAATGAAAGTATAGCTACACTGACATTAAAGCCATCTTCACTAAATAGTAACACTGAAAACGCATCAAAAGACAATATAGCCACAATAATTGTACAGACACCATAACAATAATGTTAAAACATAAATCAATCACTGTGATATTAGAGAAAACATGACAAAATTTTTACAATTACCATAAAAGTATCATGAGAATATAGCATCCATATCAACATATTTCCCATGACAATTTAGCCATTATGATAGTATAGTCACAACTACAATATATTCACGATAACAACAAAGCCACCATGGTCATATAACTGATATAACAATATAGTTAACGGAACATTAAAGAAACATTCAGAATATGTTCACAACGTCAATATAGCCACCTGACAATATAGATACCGTGACAAATTGTCGCTTTCGGATCATAGGAAACATATAGCTTCTAAAGTATATAGTGTCCAGGAGACAATAGCGTCCAAAACAGAATTTATCAATACTATACAGCCGCCTTGACAGTATAACCCATAAAACAATGTCAGAACCATGAAAATGTACCTGCCATACCAATATAACTACTATCAAAATGAAGTCAACATACAAAAATGATCAAAAAAGATATTGCCATTGCTATATAGTTACAATAATCATACATTAATGATGATAATGTAATCAGCATTTTCATATAAGCACCATCACCGTTTAAAAGCATGACAAATTAAGTTACATGATGATATGATATCCAGACACCTACACTCAAGATGCCAAATAAGCCGTCATAGAAATATTATCATGATCATATAATCATAACCAAATTGTAGGTAAAGACAAAATACATCCCCAACGATGAAATTGACCGTAGCAATATAGACATCAAGTTGATATAGCGACCAAGATAATGTAGCTAGGATGGCGTTATATTGAACATAACAATAAATCCGGCATGCCAATATCGTCATCTTTACAATGTAGCTTGCATGAAATATAGTAACCTTGACAATGTAGGTACCATGATAATGTACTCCCATGAAAAAATGTCCAAAACAACAGTTGGGCTGCGAACACTATATCACCATGCTAATCTTGCCAAAATTATAGTATAGCTATCATGGCAATATACCAAAAGGAAAAAATATACCAACCACAATAAGACAGCTAACTTAACATTAGAGCTACTATGACAAAAAGCCATGATGGCAATATAGTTACCATAAGAATGTAATCTTAACGACAGTGTAGCAATCATGGCCATAGAGTCACGATGACAGGACAACCATGATGACCATATAGGCAACATGACAATACAGTCTCTATGACAATATTCTCATCAATTTAATAAATCAAATGACAATATAGAAATTATGGCAACACGGTCACCATGACAAAATATTCAAAAATACAATAAAATACTAATAACAAAATGATCAAACCATGAAAATATAGCCACCCTGCCACTATGGCTTCCATTGTATTGTAGCCAACATAATATACATTCACCATGACAATACTGAAACTATAAGAATATAGCATATCATGACAATGTATTCACCTCACAATTTAAACAAAATGAAATATCCGTTTTTATAATGATATATCTCCAAGGGTTAATCAACACCATTAAATAAGCTACAATGAAAATGTAGTCACAAGTAGTTATCTTAGCAATATAGCCACTAAGAGATTGTAGTCATAATGATAATATAGTCACCATGACAATATACTGTCACTTTAATGATATAGTTATCAAGATAATGTATCAATCATGAAAAAATATACATGATTAAAAAAAATGACAATATAGCAACTATAAAGAGATCACCTTGCCAATATAGCCAAGGTGACGAAATGTAAATCTTCGCAATGCAACCAAAATGAGCAGATAGCCAAAATGACGATATGTTCATAATGAAAATACTGCTACGACGAAAATATATTCCCCATGACAGTATAGCTACAATGACAATAAAACAATCTTCACAAAAGAGTAACATTGAAAATACAGGAAACGACAATATAGCCTCCATGACAATGCAGCTATCGTGACAATAATGTCACGATATACATCAATCGCCAGGCCATTAGAGTCACCTTGATAGTAATCTTTCAATGACTTTATGAAAATCATGATAATATAACCCTCATATCAACATATTTCCTATGACAATTTAGCCATTATGATGATATATTCACGACGAAGAGATATTCACTATAACAATAAAGCTACAATCGTCATATAACTGATATGACAATATAGATTTCAGGATATGTAGTGTTCAGGACAATATAGAAATTACGGCAACACAGTAACCATGAGAATATACTCACAAATACAATAAAATCGTCATAACAAAATGATCCAACCATGAAAATATAGTTACCCTGCCACTATGACTTTAATTGTAATGTAACCAACATAATATACATTGAACATGAAAGTACTGAAACTATAACAATATCGCATATCATTACAATATATTCACATGATAATTTAAAAAAAAGGAAATTCTCGTTTTAATAATATATCTTCAAGGGCAAAATCAACACCATTAAATATGCTACAATGAAAATGCAGTCAAATTGTCATTATCATCATCATCATGAAATAGTCACCATGACAGTATAGTTATCTTAGCAACATAGCCACTAAGAGATTACAGTCAAATTGTCAACATTGTCACAATGAAAAAATACTGTCTCCTTAATAGTAAAGTTATCACGATAATGTATCGCTTATGAAAATATATGCATGACTAAAAAAAATGACAATATAGCAACTATAAAAGAGATCACCTTGACAATATAGCCATGGTGACGATATGTAAATCTTCGCAACATAAACAAAATGTGTAGATAGCGAAAATGACGGTATGTTCATAATGACAATACTCAGCTATGAAAATATATCCCCCATGACACTATAGCTACAATGACAATAAAGCGATCTTCACAAAAGAGTAACAGTAAAAATACAGGAAACGACTATATAAACATCATGAAAATAAGGCATCCATGTCAACATACTTACCATGACAATTTAGCCAATATGATAATATAGTCAAGACGGCAATATATTCACTATAACAATATAGCCATGATCATATAAGTGATATGACAATACAGTCAACGCAACAATAAGGAAGCCCACAAATTATATTCATTATGGCAATATAAGCACCTGACAATATTGATGCTGTGACAAAATAGTCTCTTTTGGATCATAGCAAACATATAGGCTACAGGATAATATAGTGTCCATGACAAAATAGCGACCAAGACAAGATTTTTAATTAAGATATAGTCACCTTGACAGTATAGCCGATAAAACAATGAAACAACAATGAAAATGTACCTGCCATAACAATATAGCTACCATGAAAATGCTGGCAACATGACAAAATTGTAACAATGAAATATAATCGCCATTACAATTCAGTTACCATAATCATATTTCAATCATGATGATATCATCAGGACGCTTAAATAAACACCATCAGAGTATAAAAACCATGACAATATAGTGATATGATAATGTGATATCCATACACTTCCACTCACATTACCAAATAAGTCGCCATGAAAATATTGTTATCATGATCATATGATTAAAACAAAATTGTAGTTAATGACAAAATATATCCCCAACGACAAAATTAACCATAGCAATATAGCCAGCAAGTAAATATAGCGACCAAGATAATGTAGGTAGGATGGCATTATATTGAAAATAACAATGCAGCCACAATGGCAATATCGTCACCATGACAATGGAGCTACCATGAAAATAAAGTAACATTGAAAATGTAGCTACTATGATAATAAAATCCCAGGAACATATCCATTATAACAGTTTATTTGCTAAGACACTATATCACCATGCCAATATCGCCAAAATGTTAGTCTAGGCATCTTGGCTATATACCACCAGAAAAAGAAAATAAGCACCACAATGATATAGCTAACTGAACAATATAGCTACCCTGATAGTATATTCAATATGAAAAGACAGTCACCTCCTTACAGTATAACAAAAATGAGAAATAGCTATCATGGTAATGCAGTCACCTATCAATATAGTCACCATGGCAATATACTTACCACAACCATGTAATCATAACTGGAATATAACAAACATGACTATATAGTCAAGATGACATGCAACCATCATGACAAAACAGGCAACATGACATCAGAGTCTCCAAGACAATATTGCAATCGCTTCAACAAATTATATTATAATATTGATATTACTGGAACACAGTCACTATGACAGTATTATCACAAATGCAATATAACCGCGATAACAAAATTATCCTACCATGAAAATTTATCCACCCTGCCACTGTAATACAGCTAACATAATAATACATTCACTACGACAGTACTGAAACCATGACAATATAGCATATCATGACAATGTAGTCACCTGATGACAGTCGGGCACTAACTATTGACGTGTACGGAGCTGCTTTCGTCTTTCAGAGCTAGGTTGTAGCTATTCCTCCCTGCGTTGTCGCTACCCTTTCTTTGTTTTGAAGGTTTTATCTTATATGATCATGATTGGTGTATGATTATCGAAACCATAATGTGATATCGTTTGTATTTCATTGTAATGAATTTGTCATAGTAACTATATTTTCATGTAAGCTACATTGTTATGGTAAGTACATTTTCATGGTTGTTCCACTGATTTATTGGCAATACTGAGAAGGTGACTGTATTGTGACGATAATTCCTGTCTTCTTCGCTATTTAGTCATAGAGACTATATTCTCTTGGACGCTATATGTTTGCTATGATCCAAAAATGACTATATTGTCACAGTATCTATATTTTCATGTGGCTGTATTCTCAGAGAGGATATAATTTAGTAATGCGTTTATTGTTGCGTTGACTATATTGACATATCATTTATGTGATCATGGTGGCTTTATTGTTATGGTGAATATATTAGCGTCTTGACTATATTATCAGAATGGCGAAGCTGTCACTTTAAAGATATTCATATGGAGGCTATATTTTCACGACAAATATATTTATTTTTTTTTTTTTTGCTTTGTCGCTGTCTCCCGCGTTTGCGAGGTAGCGCAAGGAAACAGACGAAAGAAATGGCCCAACCCACCCCATACACATGTATATACATACGTCCACACACGCAAATATACATACCTACACAGCTTTCCATGGTTTACCCCAGACGCTTCACATGCCTTGATTCAATCCACTGACAGCACGTCAACCCCGGTATGCCATATCGCTCCAATTCACTCTATTCCTTGCCCTCCTTTCACCCTCCTGCATGTTCAGGCCCCGATCACACAAAATCTTTTTCACTCCATCTTTCCACCTCCAATTTGGTCTCCCTCTTCTCCTCGTTCCCTCCACCTCCGACACATATATCCTCTTGGTCAATCTTTCCTCACTCATTCTCTCCATGTGACCAAACCATTTCAAAACACCCTCTTCTGCTCTCTCAACCACGCTCTTTTTATTTCCACATATCTCTCTTACCCTTACGTTACTTACTCGATCAAACCACCTCACACCACACATTGTCCTCAAACATCTCATTTCCAGCACATCCATCCTCCTGCGCACAACTCTATCCATAGTCCACGCCTCGCAACCATACGACATTGTTTGAACCACTATTACTTCAAACATACCCATTTTTGCTTTCCGAGATAATGTTCTCGACTTCCACACATTCTTCAAGGCTCCCAGAATTTTCGCCCCTCCCCCACCCTATGATCCACTTCCGCTTCCATGTTTCCATCCGCTGCCAGATCCACTCCCAGATATCTAAAACACTTCACTTCCTCCAGTTTTTCTCCATTCAAACTCACCTCCCAATTGACTTGACCCTCAACCCTACTGTACCAAATAACCTTGCTCTTATTCACATTTACTCTTAACTTTCTTCTTTCACACACTTTACCAAACTCAGTCACCAGCTTCTGCAGTTTCTCTCATGAATCAGCCACCAGCGCTGTATCATCAGCGAACAACAACTGACTCACTTCCCAAGCTCTCTCATCCCCAACAGACTTCATACTTGCCCCTCTTTCCAAAACTCTTGCATTCACCTCCCTAACAACCCCATCCATAAACAAATTAAACAACCATGGAGACATCACACACCCCTGCCGCAAACCTACATTCACTGAGAACCAATCACTTTCCTCTCTTCCTACACGTACACATGCCTTACATCCTCGATAAAGACTTTTCACTGCTTCTAACAACTTGCCTCCCACACCATATATTCTTAATACCTTCCACAGAGCATCTCTATCAACTCTATCATATGCCTTCTCCAGATCCATAAATGCTATATACAAATCCATTTGCTTTTCTAAGTATTTCTCACATACATTCTTCAAAGCAAACACCTGATCCACACATCCTCTACCACTTCTGAAACCACACTGCTCTTCCCCAATCTGATGCTCTGTACATGCCTTCACCCTCTCAATCAATACCCTCCCATACAATTTGCCAGGAATACTCAACAAACTTATACCTCTGTAATTTGAGCACTCACTGTTATCCCCTTTGCCTTTGTACAATGGCACTATGCACGCATTCCGCCAATCCTCAGGCACCTCACCATGAGTCATACATACATTGAATAACCTTACCAACCAGTCAACAATACAGTCACCCCCTTTTTTAATAAATTCCACTGCAATACCATCCAAACCTGCTGCCTTGCCGGCTTTCATCTTCCGCAAAGCTTTTACTACCTCTTCTCTGTTTACAAAATCATATTTTATATGGACGCTATATTTTCATGATATTCATGTACTGATTGTATATTCAATATCAAGGCGACGCTAATGTCCTGGCGATTGATATATATCGAGAGATTATTGTCATGGTGGCTGTACTGTCTTGATGGCTGTATAGTCGTTTAGTATGTTTTCAATAGTACTCTTTTTGTGAAGATGGCTTTATTGTCAGTGAAGCTGGAGAATCTTGGGGAACATATTTTCATAGTTGCAGTATTATCATTATGAACATACCGTCGTTTTGGTTATCATCTCTTTTTCTTTACGTTGCTATGATGTATATATCGTCACCTTGACTATAGTGGCAAGGTGATCTTTTTTATATGTGCTATACTGTCATTTTGTAATCATGCATATTTTGTCACAAGCGATATATCATTCTGATAACTTTATTATTAAGGTGACAGTATTTTAATAGCGACTATATTGTCATAATGACTATAATCTCCTAGTGGCTATATTGCCATGGTCACTATCTTATCATGGTATTTATGTCATAGTGACTGTATTTTCATGGCAGCTTTTTAATGGTGTATAAAATTTTGTCCCTGAGGTTATACCATAATAGAAGCGAAATTTTTCTTTTTCATTAAATGATCAAGTGACTACTTTGTCATGATATTCTATATTCTTATGGTTTCAGTACTGTCGAGGTGAATGTTTTGTTATTGTGGCTATATTGTAATGGAAGCCATAGTGGCAGGGTGACTATATTTTCATGGTAGGATCATTTTATTATGACGATTATATAACATTTCATGAGAATATTTTCATCGTGATTGTGTTGCCATAATATCTACATTGTCATTTAACTTGTTGAATTAGTGGCAATATTGTCTTAGTGACTGTATTTTGATGTTTTCTGTATTGTCATGGTAGCTGTATTGTCATCGTTACTATAAGGACTTGATGACTATATTGCCATTAAGCATACATTGCTATGGTAATCATATTGCCATGATGGCTATATTGTTTGGTTACCATATTGCCATGATGGCTATATTGATTAGTTACCATATTGCCATGACGGCTATATGTCATTTTTTTTTTATATTTCAAGGAGGTGGCTGTCTTTTAATGTTACCTATATTGTCAGAGTAGTATATTGTCAAGTTAGCTATATCGTTGTGATGAGTATTTTTTCTGTTGATATATTGCCATGATGGCTATACTAACATTTTAGAGATATTGCCATGGTGATATATCGTGTTAGCAGCTAAATTCTTGTTGTGGCTATCTTTTGGGTATTTTCTATCTTGAATATTTTGCCATGGCAGCTACATTATCAAAGTTACTATATTTTCATGGTAGCTATATTGTTAGGGTGACGACATTGGCACGTTGGCTGTATTGTAATTCTCAATACAATGCTTGCTACATTATCTTGGTCGCTATAACAAGTTGATGGCAATATTGTCTTGATTAGTTTTGTACTTGGGGATATATTTGTCACTACCTACAATATTGTTGTGATTATATGATCATGATAACAATATATTCATGGCGGCTTCTTTGGTATTGTAAGTGTAAGTGTATGGATATCATAACATTATATCACTTATACTGTCATGGTTTTTATACTCTGATATTGTTTATGTCAACCTGCTGATTATATGATCATGATTGGTCTATGATTATGGTAACTATATTGTAATTCCGATGATATTTCATTATGATAATTTTGCCATGTTGACTAAAATTTCATGACATCTGTAATGTTTTGGCAGGTAGAGTTTCATGATTGTTACATTGTTTTATGGTCTATACTGTCAAGGTGTCTATATTATAATGATATATCCTGTCTTTGTCGCTATTTTGTCATAGAGACTATGTTGTCCTGCCGGCTACATGTTTGCTATGATTCAAAAGCTACTATTTGTCACAATATCTATATTGTCATGTAGTTATACTGCCATAGTGAATATGATTTGTATATTTCTTTTTTGCCTCTTTGACTGTATTGTCACATCAATTATATGATCACTGTGGATATATTCTTATAGTGAATAAATTGCCGTCATAACTATATTATCATAATGGCCAGATTATCATGGCAGACATGTTGACATGGATGCTATATTTTCATGATATTTATATAGTCATTGTAAGTTTATTATCAAGGTGACTAATGAAATGGTGATGATTTGTATCGTGACATTATTATCATGGTAGCAGAACTATGATGGTGGCTATATTCTCGTTTGCTGTATTTTCAATGTTGCTCTTTTGTGAATATGGCTTTGTTGTCAGTGTAGCTATAGTGTCATGGGGAACATATTTTCGTAGTGGCAATATTGTCATTATGACCATACCGTCCTTTTGGCTATCTTTTCATTTTAGTTCCCTCGCTATAATGTATATATCGTTACCTTAGCTATATTGGCATAGTGATCTTTTTATAGGTGATATATTGTCATCATTTAACTGTTGCATACTTTGTCATAAGCGAAATATTATCATGATAATTATATTTTTATGGTGACAATATTGTCATAGCGACTATATTATCATTATGACTATAATGTCACAGTGGCTATATTGCCAAGATAACTATATTGTCATGGTGACTTTTTTATCGTGATTTTTATAATGTCATAATGACTGTATTTTCATAGAAGCTTTTTTAATGGTGTTGATATTGCCCTTGAGGATATACCATTATAGAAGAGAAATTGTCATTTTGATTAAATTATCAGCTGACTACATTGCCATGAGATGCTATACTGTTATGGTTGCAGTACTGTCATGGTAAATCTTTTATTACTGTTTCTACATTGCAATGGAAACCATAATAGTAGGTGGCTATATTTTCATGGCAGGATAGTTTTATCATGGCGATTATATTGCATTTCTGAGTATATTGTCATGGTGACTATGTTGGCATAACATCTATATTGTCATATATTTTGTCAAATTGATGGCAATGTTGTGTTAGTGACGGTCCTGTCATGTTATCTGCATTGTCAGGGTGGTTGTATTGTCATCTTGACTATATAGTCATGTTGGCTACATTGTCGTTAAGATCAAATTGTTATGGTAACTATATTACCATAGTGGCTGTATTGTTAAATCACTATATCACCATGATGGCTATTTGTCATTTTTTATATAACAAGGAGGTGATTCTCTTTTCATGTTGGCGATATTGTCAGAATAGCTATATTGTCGAGTAGTGGGTATATATATTTTTTTTCTGGCGGTATATTATCATGATGGCAATAATAACATTTTGGCGATATTGGCATGGCGATATAGTGTTTTAGCAGCTAAACTCTTGTTGTGGATATTTTTCAATTGTATATTTTATCATTGTAGCTACATAGTCAAGGTTACTATATTTTCATTGTAGCTTCATTGTCATGGTGAAGACATTGGCATGGTGATTGTACTCTTACTTTTAATATAATGTTGTCCTGGCTACATTATCTTGGTCGCTATATCAACTTGATGGCTATATTGCTATTGTTAATTTTGTCTTTCGGGATATATTTTGCAATTAGTGACAGTATTGTTGTGATTATATGATCATGATAATATTTTCATGAAAACTTATGTGGTATTGTAAGTGAATGGATATCATCTCATCATGTCAATTAAATAGTCATGGTTTTTACACTATGATCTTGTTTATGTCAACCTGCTGATTATATAATCATGATTGGTGTATGTTCATGGTAACTATATTGTAATGTTTTATTTCATTGTGATAATTTTGTCTTGTTGACTACAATTCCATGACAGCTATTATGTTATGACCATATCTTGATGATAAATCCTGTCTGAGTCACTGTTTTTTCACAGATACTCTATTGTCCTTCGAGTCTATACTTTTGCTGTGATCCGAAAACGACTATCTATTAACAGTATCTATATTGTCAGGTGGTTATATTGCCATTGTGAATATAAGTTGAATGTTTCTATATTTTTGCTTTAATTATATTGTCATATCAGTTATATGCTCATGGTAGCTTTATTGTCATAGTGAATATATTGTCGTCGTGACTATATTTTCATAATGGCTAAATTGTCATAGCAAATATCTTGACATGGGGGCTATATCTTCATGATATTTATAAAGTCATTGTAAGATTACTGTCAAGGTGACTATTGTCCTGGTGATTGAGTTGTATCGTAATATTATTGTCAAGATAGCTGTATTGTCATGGTGGCTATATTGTAGTTTGCTGTATTTTAATTTTACGCTTTTGTGAAGATAGCTTTACTGTCAGTTTAACTATAGTGTCATGGAGAATATATTTTCATAGTGGAATTATTGTCATTATGATGATACTGTCATTATGGCCACCTCCTTCTTTTGTTACATTTCTATCATATATATATCATCACTTTGGCTATATTAGTAACGTGATCTTGTTTTACTGTTGCTATATTTTCATTTTTTAATCATGCATTTTTTGTTTAAGTGATGCATTATCATGATAACTATAATATTCCGGTAACTATATATTGGCATTTTGACTATATTGTTATTATGACAATGATATCATGTTGGATATCTTGCCAAAGTAACTTTATTGTCATGGTGTCTATTTTATCATGATGGTTATAATGTCTTGGTGACTACATTTTCTCGGTAGCTTTTATATTGGTGTTGGGTCTGTCCTTGAGGATGTATCATTATAAAACGAGATTCTCATTTGGATTAAATCATTAGGGGTCTACATTGTCGTGATATGCTATATTGTTATGGTTTAAGGAATGTCATTGTATATGTATTATTATGTTGGCTATATTCCAATGGAAGCCATAGTGGCAGAGTGGCTATATTTTCATAATATAATCATTTTGTTATGTCGATTATATTCCACTTGTGTGTATATTGTCATGGTGACTGTTGCCGTAATATCTATACTGTCATTTGATTTGTTGAATTAGTGGCTATATTTTCATAATGTAATGTCATGGTTCCTGTATTGTCTTGGTGGTTGTATTGTCATCGTGTCTATATAGTGATGGTAGTTATATTTCCATTAAGATTATATTGATATGGTAACTATATTGCCATGGTGGCTATATTGTTAAATGAATATATTGCCAAGATGGCTATTTGTTATTTTTTGTTATATTACAAGGGGGTTATTGTCTTTTCATGTTGCATATATATCAGGGTACCTATATTGTTATCATAAGATTACAGTCATAAAGACAATATAGTCGCCATGCCAATATTTTCACCTTAATAATATGGGTATCATGATAATATATAGCTTATAACAGAATATGCACGATGAGAAAATGACAATATGCAACCTATAAAAAAAATCACCTTCCCAATATAGCCAAGGTGACGATATATATAACATAGCAATGTAACCCAAATTAGAAGATAGCCAAAATGACTTTATTTCATAATGACAATTGCGTCACTATCAAAATTTGTTCCCAATGAAAGTATAGCTACACTGACATTAAAGCCTTATTCACTAAATAGTAACATTGAAAACGCATCAAACGACAACATAGCCACCATGATTGTACAGCCACCATAACAATAATGTTACAACTTAAATCATAGAGTAAAATTGAAAAATTATTACAATTACCATAAAAGTATCATGAGAATATAGTATCCATATCAACATATTTCCCATGACAATTTAGCCTTTATGATAGTATAGTCACAACTACAATATATTCACTATAACAACAAAGCCACCATGGCCATATAACCTAACCTAACATTAAAGAAACATTCAGAATATGTTCACAACATCAATACAGCCACCTGACAATATAGATACCGTGACAAAATAGTCGCTTCCGGATCATAGGATACATATAGCCTCTAAAGTATATACTGTCCAGGAGACAATAGCGTCCAAAACAGAATTTATCAATACTATACAAACCACCTTGACAGTATAGCCCATAAAACAATGTCAGAACCATGAAAATGTACCTGCCATACCAATATAACTACTATCAAAATGAAGTCAACATACCAAAATGATCAAAAAAGATATTGCCATTGCTATATAGTTACAATAATCATACATTAACGATAATAATGTAATCAGCAATTTCGCATAAACACCATCACCATTTAAAAGCATGAGAGATTAAGTTACATGATATGATATCCAGTCAGATACACTCAAGATGCCAAATAAGCCGTCATAGAAATATTATCATGATCATATAATCACAACCAAATTGTAGGTAAAGACAAAATACATCCCCAACGATGAAATTGACCGTGGCAATATAGCCATCAAGTTGATATAGCGACCAAGATAATGTAGAAAGGATGGCGTTATATTGAACATAACAATACACCCGCCATGTCAATATCGTTATCTTTACAATATAGCCTGCATGAAATATAGTAACCTTGCCAAAGTAGGTACCATGATAATGTATTCCTATGAAAAAATGTCCATAACAACAATGGGGCTACGAACACTATATCACCATGCTAATCTTGCCAAAATTCTAGTATAGCCATCATGGCAATATACCAAAATGAAAAAAAATACCCACCACAATAAGATAGCTAACATAACAATATAGCTACTCAGACAAAAAGCCATGATGGCAATATAGTTACCATAAGAATGTAATCCTAATGACAGTATAGCCATCATGACCATAGAGTCACGATGACAAGACAGCCATGTTGACCACACAGGCAACATGACAATACAGTCTCTATGATAATATTGCCATCAATTTAATAACTCAAATGACAACATAGAAATTATGGCAACACAGTCATCATGACAATATATTCAAAAATACAATAAAATACTAATAACAAAATGATCAAACCATGAAAATATAGCCACCCTGCCACTATGGCTTCCATTGTAATGTAGTCAACATAATATACATTCACCATGACAGTACTGAAACAATAACAATATAGCATATCATGACAATGTATTCACCTCATAATTTAAACACAAATGAAATATCCATTTTTATAATGATATATATCCAAGGGTAAATCAACACCATTAAATAAGTTACAATGGAAGTGTAGTCACATGTAGTTATCTTAGCAATATAGCCACTAAGAGATTGTAGTCATAATGACAATATAGTCACCATGACAATATACTGTCACTTTAATTATATAGTTATCAAGATAATGTATCACTCATGAAAAAATATACATGATTAAAAAAAAATGACAATATAGGAACTATAAAGTGATCACCTTGCCAATATAGCCAAGGTGACGATATGTAAATCTTCGCAATGTAACCAAAATGAGCAGATAGCCAAAATGACGATATGTTCATAATGACAATACTGCAACGACGAAAATATATTCCCCATGACCCTATAGCTACAATGACAATAAAGCAATCTTCATAAAATAGTAACGTTGAAAATACAGGAAACGACAATATAGCCACCATGACAATGCAGCTATCGTGACAATAATGTCACGATATACATCAATCGCCAGGCTATTAGAGTCACCGTGATAGTAATCTTTCAAGAAGTTTATGAATATCATGAAAATATAGCCCTCATGTCAACATATTTCCTATGACAATTTAGCCATTATGATAATATAGTCACGACGACAAGATATTCACTATGACAATAAAGCTACCATGATCATATGACTGATATGAAAATATAGATTTCAGGATATGTAGTGTCCAGGACAATATAGAAATTACGGCAACACAGTAACCATGAGAATATACTCACAATTACAATAAAATCGTCATAACAAAATGATCCAACCATGAAAATATAGTTACCCTGCCACTATGACTTTAATTGTAATGTAACCAACATAATATAAATTCAATATTACAGTACTGAAACTATAACAATATCGCATATCATGGCAATATATTCACATGATAATTTAAAAAAGGGAAATTCTTGTTTTTATAATATCTTCAAGGGCAAAATCAACACCATTAAATATGATACAATGAAAATGCAGTCAAACTGTCATTATAACCATCATCATGAAATAGTCACCATGACAGTATAGTTATCTTAGCAATATAGCCACTAAGAGATTATAGTCATATTGTCAACATTGTCACAATGACAATATGCCGTCACCTTAATAGTAAAGTTATCACGATAATGTATCGCTTATGAAAAAATATGCATGACTAAAAAAAATGACAACATAGCAAGTATAAAAGATATCACCTTAACAATATAGCAAAGGTGACGATATGTAAATCTTCGCAATATAACCAAAATTAGTAGATAGCCAAAATGACGGTATGTTCATAATGACAATACTGCTGCTATGAAGATATATCCCCCATGACACTATAGCTACAATGACAATGAAGTAATCTTCACAAAAGAGTAACAGTGAAAATACAGCAAACTACTATATAGCCACCATGAAAGTACAGCAACTATGACAATAATGTCACGATATATTTCACTGACTATATAAACATTATGAAAATAAGGCTTCCATGTCAACATACTTAACATGACAATTTAGCCAATATGATAATGTAGTCAAGATGGCAATATATTCACTATAAGAAAATAGCCATGATCATATAAGTGATATGACAATACAGTCAACGCAACAATAAGGAAGCCTTCAAATTATATTCATTATGGCAATATAAGCACCTGACAATATTGATACTGTGACAAAATAGTCTCTTTCGGGTCATAGCAAACATATAAGCTCCAGGACAATATAGTGTCCATGACAAAATAACGACCAAGACAAGATTTATAATTAAGATATAGTCACCTTGACAGTATAGCCGATAAAACAATGAAACAACAATGAAAATGTACCTGCCATAACAATATAGCTACTATGAAAATGCAGGCAACATAACAAAATTGTCACAATGAAATATAATCGCCATTACAATTTAGCTACCACAATCATATATCAATCATGAGAATATCATCAGGAGGCTGATATAAACACCATCACAGTATAAAAACCATGACAATATAGTGAAATGATAATATGATATCCATACACTTGCACTCACATCACCAAATAAGCCGCCATGAAAATATTGTTATTATGATCATATGATTAAAACAAAATTGTAGTTAATAAAAAATATATCCCAACGACAAAATTAACCATAGCAATATAGCCAGCAAGTAAATATAGCGACCAAGATTATGTAGTTAGGATGGCATTATATTGAAAATAACAATACAGCCACAATGGCAATATCGTCACCATGACAATGGAGCTACCATGAAAATATATAACATTGACAATGTAGCTACTATGATAATAAAATCCCATGGGACATATCCACAATAACAGTTTATTTGTTGAGACACTATATCACCATGCCAATATCGCCAAAATATTAGTCTAAGCATCATGGCAATATACCACCAGAAAAAGAAAATAAGCACCACAATGATATAGCTAACTTAACAATATAGCTACCCTGATAATATATTCAATATGAAAAGACAGTCACCTCCTTACAGTATAACAAAAATGAAAAATAGCTATCATGGCAATGTAGTCACCTATCAATATAGTCACCATGGCAATATACTTACCATAACAATGTAATCATAACTGGAATATAACCAACATGAATATACAGTCAAGATGACATGCAACCATCATGACAATACGGCAACATGACATTAGAGTCTCTACGACAATATTGCAATCGCTTCAACAAATTAAAGGATAATATAGATATTACTGGAACACAGTCACCATGATAGTATTATCACAAATGCAATATAACCACGATAACAAAATTTTCCTACCATGAAAATTTAGCCAACCTGCCACTGCAATATAGCTAACATAATAATACATTCACTACGACAGTACTGAAACCATGACATTATAGCATATCATGACAATGTAGTCACTAGATGACAGTAGCGCACCAGCTACTGACGTCAACAAGCTGCTGTCGCCTTTCAGAACTAGGCTGTAGCTATTCCTCCCTGCGTTGTCGCTACCCTTCCTTTGTTTTGAAGGTTTTATCTAATATGATCATGATGGGTGTATGATTATCGAAACCATAATGGGATATCGTTTGTTTTTCATTGTAATGAATTTGTCACAGTAACTATATTTTCATGTAAGCTATATTGTTACGGTAGGTACATTTTCATGGTTGTTCCACTGTTTTATTGGCTATACTGTCAAGATGACTGTATTGTAATGATAAATCCTGTCTTCTTCGCTATTTTGTCATAGAGACTATATTCTCTTGGACGCTTTATGTTTGCTATGATCCAAAAATGACTATTTTGTCACAGTATCTATATTTTCATGTGGCTATGTTCTCAGAGTGGACATAATTTATAAATGCGTTTATTGTTGCGTTGACTATATTGTCATATCATTTATGTGATCATGGTGGCTTTATTGTTATGGTGAGTATATTAGCGTCTTGACTATATTATCAGAATGGCGAAACTGTCACTTTAAAGATATTCATATGGAGGTTATATTTTCACGACAAATATATTTATATGGACGCTATATTTTCCTGATGTTCATGTACTGATTGTATATTCATTATCAAGGTGACGCTAATGTCCTGGCGATTGATTTATATCGAGAGATTATTGTCATGGTGGCTGTACTGTCTTGATGGCTGTATAGCCGTTTGCTATTTTTTCAATAGCACTCTTTTTTTGAAGATGGCTTTGTTGTCAGTGAAGCTGGAGAATCGTGGGGAAAATATTTTCATAGTTTCAGCATTGTTATTATGAACATACCGTCTTTCTTGTTATCATCTCTTTTTCTTTACGTTGCTATGATATATATATCGTCACCTTGACTATATATCACCTATATTTCACCTTGACTATAGTGGCAAGGTGATCTTTTTTATAGGTGCTATACTGTCATTTTCTAATCATGCATATTTTGTAAAAGCGATATATCATTTTGATAACTTTATTATTAAGGTGACAGTATTTTAATAGCGACTATATTGTCATAATGACTATAATCTCAGAATGGCTATATTGCCATGGTCAATATTTTATTATGATATTTATGTCATAGTGACTGTATTTTCACAGCAGCTTTTTAATGGTGTATAAAATTTTGTCCCTGAGGTTATACCATAATAGAAGCGAAATTTTTATTTTTCATTAAATGATCAAGTGACTACATTGTCATGATATACTATATTGTTATGGTTTCAGTACTGGCGTGGTGAATGTTTTGTTATTGTGGCTATATTGTAATGGAAGCCATAGTCGCAGGATGACTATATTGTCATCGTGATTTTGTTGCCATAATATCTATATTGTCATTTAACTTGTTGAATTAGTGTCAATATTGTCTTAGAGACTGTATTTTGATGTTTTCTGTATTGTCATGGTAGTTGTATTGTCATCGTGACTATAAGGACATGGTGACTATATTGCCATTAAGAATACATTGCTATGGTAATCATATTGCCATGATGGCTATATTGTTTGGCTACCATATTGCCATGATGACTATATTGTTTAGTTACCATATTGCTATGATACCTCTTTGTCATTTTTTTTTCTTTTATATTTCAAGGAGGTGACTGTCTTTTAATGTTACCTATATTGCCAGAGTAGTATATTGTCAAGTTAGCTATCTCGTTGTGATGAGTATTTTTTCTGTTGAATTATTGCCATGATGGTTATACTAACATTTTAGAGATATTGTCATGGTGATTTATCGTCTTAGCAGCTAAACTCTTGTTGTGGCTATCTCTTGGGTATTTTCTATCTTGAATATTTTGCCATGGCACCTACGTTATCAACGTTACTATATTTTCATGGTAGCTATATTGTCATGGTGACGACATTGGCACGGTGGCTGTACTGTAATTCTCAATACAATGCTTGCTACATTATCTTGGTCGCTATAACAAGTTGATGGCTATATTGCTATGATTAATTTTGTCGTTGGGGATATATTTGTCACTACCTACAATATTGTTGTGATTATATGATCATGATAACAATATATTCATGGCGGCTTCTTTGGTATTGTAAGTGTAAGTGTATGAATATCATATCATCATGTCACGTATACTGCCATGGTTTTTATACTGTGATAAACTTTATGTCAACCTCCTGATTATATTATCATGATTGGTCTATGATTATGGTAACTATATTGTAATGCCTATGATATTTCATTATGATAATTTTGTCATGTTGACTAAAATTTCATGACATCTATAATGTTTTGGCAGGTACAGTTTCATGATTGTTACATTGTTTTATGGTCTATACTGTCAAGGTGTCTATATTATAATGATATATCCTGTCTTGGTCGCTATTTTGTCATAGAGACTATGTTGTCCTGCCGGCTATATGTTTGCTATGATTCAAAAGCGACTATTTGTCACAGTATCTATATTGTCATGTAGTTATACTGCCATAGTGAATATAATTTGTAAATTTTGTTTTTTGCTTCTTTGACTGTATTGTCACATCAGTTATATGATCACTGTGGCTATATTCTTATAGTGAATAAATTGCCGTCATGACTATATTATCATAATGGCCAGATTATCATGGCAGATATGTTGACATGGAGGCTATATTTTCATGATATTTATATAGTCATTGTAAGTTTATTATCAAGGTGACTAATGACATGGTGATGATTTGTATGGTGACATTATTATCATGGTGGCTAAACTATGATGGCGGCTATATTCTCGTTTGCTGTATTTTCAATGTTGCTCTTTTGTAAATATGGCTTTGTTGTCAGTGTAGTTATAGTGTCATGGGGAACATATTTTCATAGGGGCAGTATTGTCATTATGACCATACCGTCATTTTGGCTATCTTTTCATTTTAGTTGCCTTGCTATAATGTATATATCGTCACCTTATCTATATTGGCAAGGTGATCTTTTTATAGGTGATATATTGTCATTATTTAACTCTTGCATACTTTGTCATAAGCGAAATAGCATCATGATACTTATATCTTTATGGTGACAATCTTGTCATAGCGACTATATTATCATTATGACTATAATGTCAAAGTGGCTATATTGCCAAGATAACTATATTGTCATGGTGACTTTTTTATCATGATTTTTATAATGTCATAATGACTGTATTTTCGTAGAAGCTTTTTTAATGGTGTTGATATTGCCCTTGAGGATATACCATTATAGAAGAGAAATTGTTACTTTGATTAAATTATCAGCTGAATACATTGCCATGATATGCTATACTGTTATGGTTGCAGTACTGTCATGGTAAATCTTTTATTACTGTTTCTACATTACAATGGAAACCAAAATGGTAGATGGCTATATTTTCATTGTAGGATAATTGTATCATGGCGATTATATTGTATTTCTAAGTATATTGTCATGGTGACTATGTTGCCATAATATCTATATTGTCATATAATTTGTCAAATTGATGGCAATATTGTCTTAGAGACGGTACCTTCATGTTATCTGCATTGTTACGGTGGTTGTATTGTCAACGTGACTATATAGTCATGTTAGATACATTGTCGTTAAGATCACATTTTTATGGTAACTATATTACCATAGTGGCTATATTGTTAAATCACTATATCGCCATGATGGCTATTTCTCACTTTTGTTATATAACAAGGAGGTGACTGTCTTTTCATGTTGGCAATATTGTCAGAACAGCTATATTGTCGAGTAGTGGGTATATATATTTCTTTTCTGGCGGTATTTTATCATGATGGCAATAATAACATTTTGGCGATATTGCCATGGCGATATAGTGTTTTAGCAGCTAAACTCTTGTTGTGGATATTTTTCAATTGTATATTTTATAATGTTACCTACATAGTTAAGGTTGCTATATGTTCATGGTAGCTACATTGTCATGGTGAAGACATTGGCATGGTGGTTGTATTCTTACTTTCAATATAATGCCGTCCTGGCTACATTATCTTGGTCACTATATCAACTTGATGGCTATATTGTTATGGTTAATTTTGTCTTTCGGATATATTTTGTAATTAGTGACAATACTGTTGTGATTATATGATCATGATAATATTTTCATGAAAACTCATGTGGTATTGTAAGTGAAAGTGAATGGATATCATCTCATCATGTCACTTAAATTGTCATGGTTTTTACACTATGATCTTGTTTATGTCAAACTGCTGATTATATAATCATGATTGGTTTATGATTATGGTAACTATATTATAATGTTTTATTTCTTGGTGATAATTTTGTCAAGTTGACTACAATTCCATGACAGCTATAATGTTATCAACATATCATGATGATAAATCCTGTCTGAATCACTGTTTTTTCACAGAGACTATATAGTCCTTGGAGTCTATATTTTTGCTACGATCCGAAAACGACTATCTATTAACAGTATCTATATTGTCAGGTGGTTATATTGCCATTGTGAATATAAGTTGAATGTTTCTATATTTTTGCTTTGATTATATTGTCATATCAGTTATATGATCATGGGAGCTTTATTGTCATATTGAATAGATTGTCGTCGTGAGTATATTTTCATAATGGCTAAATTGTCATAGCAAATATCTTGACATGCGGGCTATATTTTCAGGATATTCATAAAGTCATTGTAAGATTACTGTCAAGGTGACTCTACTGTCCTGGTGATTGAATTATATCGTGATATTATTGTCAAGATGGCTGTATTGGCATGGTGGCTATATTGTAGTTTACTGTATTTTAATTTTACGCTTTTGTGAAGATAGCTTTACTGTCAGTGTATCTATAGTGTCATGGAGAATATATTTTCATAGTGGAATTATTGTCATTATGAGCATTCTGTCATTTTGGATACCTCCTTGTTTTGGTTACATTTCTATCATAAATATATCATCACTTTGGCTATATTAGCAACGTGATCTTTTTTTACGGTTGCTATATTTTCATTTTTCTAATCATGCATTTTTTGTCGTAAAGGATACATTATCATGATAACTATAACATTCCGGTAACTATATATCGGCATTTTGACTATATTGTTATTATGACAATGATATCATGTTGCATATCTTGCCAAAGTAACTTTATTGTCATGGTGTCCATTTCATCATGATGGTTATAATATCATGGTGACTACATTTTCAAGGTACTTTTTATATTGGTGTTGGGTTTGCCCTTGAGGATGTATCATTATAAAACGAGATTCTCATTTTGATTAAATCATTAGGGGACTACATTGTCGTGATATGCTATATTGTTATGGTTTCAGGAATGTCATTGTATATGTATTATTATGTTGCCTATATTCCAATGGAAGCCATAGTGGCAGAGTGGCTATATTTTCATAATATAATCATTTTGTTATGTCGATTTTCTTCCACTTGTGTGTATATTGTCTTGGTGACTGTTGCCATAATATCTATACTGTCATTTGATTTGTTGAATTGGTGGCTATATTGTCATAATGTAATGTCATGGTTCCTGTATTGTCTTGGTGTTTATATTGTCATCATGTCTATATGGTCATGTTAGTTATATTTCCATTAAGCTTTTATTTATATAGTAACTATATTGCCATGGCGGCTATATTGTTAAATGAATATATTGCCATGATGGCTAATTGTTATTTTTTGTTATATTACAAGGGGGTGATTATCTTTTCATGTTGCCTATACATCAGGGTACCTATATTGTTATCATAAAATTACAGTCATAAAGACAATATAGTCGCTATGTCAATATTTTCAACTTAATGATATGGGTATCATGATAATATATCGCTTATAACAGAATATGCACGATCAAAATATGATAATATACCACCTATAAAAAAAATCACATTCCCAATATAGCCAAGGTGACGATATATATAACATAGCAATGTGACCAAAATTAGAAGATAGCCAAAATGACTTTATTTCATAATGACAATTGCGTCACTATGAAAATTTGTTCCCAATGAAAGTATAGCTACACTGATATTAAAGCCATATTCACTAAATAGTAACATTGAAAACGCATCAAACGACAATATAGCCACCATGATTGTACAGCCACCATAACAATAATGTTAAAACATAAATCAATCACTGTGATATTAGAGAAAACATGGCAAAATTTTTACAATTACCATAAAAGTATCATGAGAATATAGCATCCATATCAACATATTTCCCATGACAATTTAGCCATTATGATAGTATAGTCACAACTACAATATATTCACGAAAACAACAAAGCCACCATGGTCATATAACTGATATAACAATATAGTCAACGCAACATTAAAGAAACATTCACAATATGTTCACAACGTCAATATAGCCACCTGACAATATAGATACCGTGACAAAATAGTCGCTATCTGATCATATCAAACATATAGCTTCTAAAGTATGTAGTGTCCAGGAGACAATAGCGTCCAAAACAGAATTTATTAATACTATACAGCCGCCTTGACAGTATAACCCATAAAACAATGTCAGAACCATGAAAATGTACCTGCCATACCAATATAACTACTATGAAAATGAAGTCAATATACAAAAATGATCAAAAAAGGTATTGCCATTGCTATATAGTTACAATAATCATACAGTAATGATGATAATGTAATCAGCATTTTCACATAAGCACCATCACCGTTTAAAAGCATGACAAATTAAGTTACATGATGATATGATATCCAGACAGATACACTCAAGATGCCAAATAAGCCGTCATAGAAATATTATCATGATCATATAATCATAACCAAATAGTAGGTAAAGACAAAATACATCCCCAACGATGAAATTCACCATAGCAATATAGACATCAAGTTGATATAGCGACCAAGATAATGTAGCCAGGATGGCGTTATATTGATCATAACAATAAATCAGGCATGCCAATATCGTCATCTTTACAATGTAGCTTGCATGAAATATAGTAACCTTGAAAATGTAGGTACCATGATAATCTATTCCCATGAAAAAATGTCCAAAACAACAGTTGGTCTGCGAACACTATATCACCATGCTAATCTTGCCAAAATTATAGTATAGCTATCATGGCAATATACCAAAAGGAAAAAATATACCCACCACAATAAAATAGCTAACTTAACAATATAGCTACTATGACAAAAAGCCATGATGGCAATGTAGGTACCATAAGAATGTAATCTTAACAACAGTATAGCCATCATGACCATAGAGTCACGATGACAGGACAACCATGATGACCATACAGGCAACATGACAATACAGTCTCTATGACAATATTCTCATCAATTTAATAAATCAAATGACAATATAGAAATTATGGCAACACGGTCACCATGACAAAATATTCAAAAATACAATAAAATACTAAAAACAAAATGATCAAACCATGAAAATATAGCCACCCTGCCACTATGGCTTCCATTGTATTGTAGCCAACATAATATACATTCACCATGACAATACTGAAACTATAAGAATATAGCATATCATGACAATGTATTCACCTCATAATTTAAACAAAATGAAATATCCGTTTTTATAATGATATATCTCCAAGGGTTAATCAACACCATTAAATAAGCTACAATGAAAATGTAGTCACATGTAGTTATCTTAGCCATATAGCCACTACGAGATTGTAGTCAAAATGATAATATAATCACCATGACAATATACTGTCACTTTAATGATATAGTTATCAAGATAATGTATCAATCATGAAAAAATATACATGATTAAAAAAAATGACAATATAGTAACTATAAAGAGATCACCTTGCCAATATAGCCAAGGTGACGATATGTAAATCTTCACAATGCAACCAAAATGAGCAGATAGCCAAAATGACAATATGTTCATAATGACAATACTGCTACTACGAAAATATATTCCCCATGAAACTATAGCTACAATGACAATAAAGTAATCTTCACAAAAGAGTAACATTGAAAATATAGGAAACGACAATATAGCCTCCATGACAATGCAGCTATCGTGACAATAATGTCACAATATACATCAATCGCCAGGCTATTAGATTCACCTTGATAGTAATCTTTCAATGACTTTATGAATATCATGAAAATATAGCCCTCATGTCAACATATTTCCTATGACAATTTAGCCATTATGATGATATATTCACGACGAAGAGATATTCACTATAACAATAAAGCTACCATCATCATATAACTGATATGACAATATAGATTTCAGGATATGTAGTGTCCAGGACAATATAGAAATTACGGCAACACAGTAACCATGAGAATATACTCACAAATACAATAAAATCGTCATAACAAAATGATCCAACCATGAAAATATAGTTACCCTGCCACTATGACTTTAATTGTAATGTAACCAACATAATATACATTGAACATGAAAGTACTGAAACTATAACAATATCGCACATCATTACAATATATTCACATGATAATTTAAAAAAAAAGGAAATTTTCGTTTTAATAATATATCTTCAAGGGCAAAATCAACACCATTAAATATGCTACAATGAAAATGCAGTCAAATTGTCATTATCACCATCATCATAAATAGTCACCATGACAGTATAGTTATCTTAGCAATATAGCCACTAAGAGATTACAGTCATATTGTCAACATTGTCACAATGAAAAAATACTGTCTCCTTGATAGTAAAGTTATCACAATAATTATCGCTTATGAAAAAATATGCATGACTAAAAAAAATGACAATATAGCAAATATAAAAGAGATCACCTTGACAATATAGCCATGGTGACGATATGTAAATCTTCGCAACATAAACAAAATGAGTAGATAGCGAAAATGACGGTATGTTCAAAATGACAATACTGCAGCTATGAAAATATATCCCCCATGACACTATAGCTACAATGACAATAAAGCGATCTTCACAAAAGAGTAACAGTAAAAATACAGGAAACGACTATATAAACATCATGAAAATAAGGCATCCATGTCAACATACTTACCATGACAATTTAGCCAATATGATAATATAGTCAAGACGGCAATATATTCACTATAACAATATAGCCATGATCATATAAGTGATATAACAATACAGTCAACGCAACAATAAGGAAGCCTTCAAATTATATTCATTATGGCTATATAAGCACCTGACAATATTGATGCTGTGACAAAATAGTCTCTTTCGGATCATAGCAAACATATAGGCTACAGGATAATATAGTGTCCATGACAAAATAGCGACCAAGAAAAGATTTTTAATTAAGATATAGTCACCTTGACAGTATAGCCGATAAAACAATGAAACAACAATGAAAATGTACCTGCCATAACAATATAGCTACCATGAAAATGCAGGCAAAATGACAAAATTGTAACAATGAAATATAATCGCCATTACAATTCAGTTACCATAATCATATTTCAATCATGATGATATCATCAGGAGGCTTACATAAACACCATCACAGTATAAAAACCATGACAATATAGTGATATGATAATATGATATCCATACACTTCCACTCACATTACCAAATAAGCCTCCGTGAAAATATTGTTATCATGATCATATGATTAAAACAAAATTGTAGTTAATGACAAAATATATCCCCAACGACAAAATTAACCATAGCAATATAGGCAGCAAGTAAATATAGCGACCAAGATAATGTAGTTAGGATGGAATTATATTGAAAATAACAATACAGTCACAATGGCAATATCGTCACCAAGACAATGGAGCTACCATGAAAATATAGTAACATTGACAATGTAGCTACTATGATAATAAAATCCCATAGAACATATCCACTATAACAGTTTATTTGCTAAGACACTATATCACCATGCCAATATAGCCAAAATGTTAGTCTAGGCATCATGGTAATATACCACCAGAAAAAGAAAATAAGCACCACAATGACATAGCTAACTGAACAATATAGCTACCCTGATAATATATTCAATATGAAAAGACAGTCACCTCCTTACAGTATAACAAAAATGAAAAATAGCTATCATGGTAATGTAGTCACCTATCAATATAGTCACCATGGCAATATACTTACCATAACCATGTAATCATAACTGGAATATAACCAACATGACTATATAGTCAAGATGACAAGCAACCATCATGAAAATACAGGCAACATGACATTAGAGTCTCTACGACAATATTGCAATCGCTTCAACAAATTAAATTATAATATTGATATTACTGGAACACAGTCACCATGACAGTATTATCACAAATGCAATATAACCGCGATAACAAAATTATCCTACCATGAAAATTTATCCACCCTGCCACTGCAATACAGCAAACATAATAATACATTCACTACGACAGTACTGAAACCATGACAATATAGCATATCATGACAATGTAGTCACCTGATGACAGTCGGGCACCAACTACCGACGTGTACGGAGCTGCTGTCGTCTTTCAGAGCTAGGTTGTAGCTATTCCTCCCTGCGTTGTCGCTACCCTTGCTTTGTTTTGAAGGTTTTATCTTATATGATCATGATTGGTGTATGATTATCGAAACCATAATGTGATATCGTTTGTCTTTCATTGTAATGAATTTGTCATAGTAACTATATTTTCATGTAAGCTACATTGTTATGGTAAGTACATTTTCATGGTTGTTCCACTGTTTTATTGGCAATACTGAGAAGGTGACTGTATTGTGACGATAATTCCTGTCTTTTTCGCTATTTTGTCATAGAGACTATATTCTCTTGGACGCTATATGTTTCCTATGATCCAAAAATGACTATATTGTCACTGTATCTATATTTTCATGTGGCTGTATTCTCAGAGTGGATATAATTTAGAAATGCGTTTATTGTTGCGTTGACTATATTGACATATCATTTATGTGATCAAGGTGGCTTTATTGTTATGTTGAATATATTAGCGTGTTGACTATATTATCAGAATGGCGAAACTGTCACTTTAAAGATATTCGTATGGAGGCTATATTTTCACGACAAATATATTTATATGGACGCTATATTTTCATGATGTTCATGTACTGATTGTATATTCAATATCAAGGTGACGCTACTGTCCTGGCGATTGATTTATATCGAGAGATTATTGTCATGGCGGCTGTACTGTCTTGATGGCTGTATAGTCGTTTCCTATGTTTTCAATAGTACTCTTTTTGTGAAGATGGCTTTATTGTCAGTGAAGCTGGATAATCTTGGGGAACATATTTTCATATTTGCAGTATTGTCATTATGAACATACCGTTGTTCTGGTTATCATCTCTTTTTCTTTACGTTGCTATGATGTATATATCGTCACCTTGACTATAGTGACAAGGTGATCTTTTTTATAGGTGCTATACTGTCATTTTGTAATCATGTATATTTTGTCACAAGCGATATATCATTTTGATAACTTTATTATTAAGGTGACAGTATTTTAATAGCGACTATATTGTCATAATGACTATAATCTCGTAGTGGCTATATTGCCATGGTCACTATTTTATCATGATATTTATGTCATAGTGACTGTATTTTCATGGCAGCTTTTTAATGGTGTATAAAATTTTGTCCCTGATGTTATACCATAATAGAAGCGAAATTTTTCTTTTTCATTAAATGAACAAGTGACTACTTTGTCATGATATGCTATATTGTTATGGTTTCAGTACTGTCGAGGTGAATGTTTTGTTATTGTGGCTATATTGTAATGGAAGCCATAGTGGCAGGGTGATTATATTTTCATGGTAGGATCGTTTTATTATGACGATTATATAACATTTCATGAGTATATTGTCATCGTGATTGTGTTGCCATAATATCTACATTGTCCTTTAACTTGTTGAATTAGTGGCAATATTGTCTTAGTGACTGTATTTTGATGTTTTCTGTATTGTCATGGTAGCTGTATTGTCATCGTGACTATAAAGACTTTGTGACTATATTGTCATTAAGAATATATTGCTATGGTAATCATATTGCAATGATGGCTATATTGTTTGTTTACCATATTGCCATGATGGCTATATTGTTTAGTTACCATATTGCTATGACGGCTATATGTCATTTTTTCTTTATATTTCAAGGAGGTGGCTGTCTTTTAATGTTACCTATATTGTCAGAGTAGTATATTGTCAAGTTAGCTATATCGTTGTGATGAGTATTTTTTCTGTTGATATATTGCCATGATGGCTATACTAACATTTTAGAGATATTGCCATGGTGATATATCGTCTTAGCAGCTAAACTCTTGTTGTGGCTATCTTTTGGGTATTTTCTATCTTGAATATTTTACCATGGCAGCTACATTATCAAAGTTACTATATTTTCATGGTAGCTATATTGTCAGGGTGACGACATTGGAACGGTGGCTGTATTGTAATTCTCAATACAATGCTCGCTACATTATCTTGGTCGCTATAACAAGTTGATGGCAATATTGTCTTGATTAATTTTGCACTTGGGAATATATTTGTCACTACCTACAATATTGTTGTGATTATATGATCATGATAACAATATATTCATGGCGGCTTCTTTGGTATTGTAAGTATATGTGTATGGATATCATATCATCATGTCACTTATACTGTCATGGTTTTTATACTGTGATATTGTTTATGTCAACCTGCTGAATATATGATTATGATTGGTCTATGATTATGGTAACTATATTGTAATGCCGATGATATTTCATTTTGATAATTTTGTCATGTTGACTAAAAATCATGACATCTCTAATGTTTTTGCAGGTACAGTTTCATGATTGTTGCATTGTTTTAAGGACTATACTGTCAAGATGTCTATATTATAATGATATATTCTGTCTTTGTCGCTATTTTGTCATAGAGACTATGTTGTCCTGCCGGCTATATGTTTGCTATGATTCAAAAGCGACTATTTGTCACAGTATCTATATTGTCATGTAGTTATACTGCCATATTGAATATGATTTGTATATTTCTTTTTGCATCTTTGACTGTATTGTCACATCAATTATATGATCACTGTGGATATATTGTTTTAGTGAATAAATTGCCGTCATGACTATATTATCATAATGGCCAGATTATCATGCCAGACATGTTGACATGGAGGCTATATTTTCATGATATTTATATAGTCATTGTAAGTTTATTATCAAGGTGACTAATGACCTGGTGATGATTTGTACCGTGACATTATCATCATGGTAGCTGAACTATGATGGTGGCTATATTCTCGTTTGCTGTATTTTCAATGTTGCTCTTTTGAGAATATGGCTTTGTTGTCAGTGTAGCTATAGTGTCATGGGGAACATATTTTCATAGTGGCAGTATTGTCATTATGACCATACCGTCATTTTGGCTATCTTTTCATTTTAGTTGCCTTGCTATAATGTATATATCGTTAACTTAGCTATATTGGCATAGTGATCTTTTTATAGGTGATATATTGTCATCATTTAACTGTTGCCTACTTTGTCATAAACGAAATAATATCATGATAATTATATTTTTATGGTGACAATATTGTCATAGCGACTATATTATCATTATGACTATAATGTCACAGTGGCTATATTGCCAAGATAACTATATTGTCATGGTGACTTTTTTATCATGATTTTTATAATGTCATAATGACTTTATTTTCGCAGAAGCTTTTTTAATGGTGTTGATATTGCCCTTGAGGATATACCATTATAGAAGAGAAATTGTCATTTTGATTAATTTTTCAGCTGACTACATTGCCATGATATGCTATACTGTTATGGTTGCAGTACTGTCATGGTAAATCTTTTATTACTGTTTCTACATTGCAATGGAAACCAAAATGGTAGGTGGCTATATTTTCATGGTTGGATAGTTTTATCATGGCAATTATATTGCTTTTCTGAGTATATTGTCATGGTGACTATTTTGCCATAATATCTATATTGTCATATATTTTGTCAAATTGATGGCAATGTTGTCTTAGTGACGGTCCTGTCATGTTATCTGCATTGTCAGGGTGGTTGTATTGTCATCTGGACTATATAGTCATGTTGGCTATATTGTCGTTAAGATCAAATTGTTATGGTAACTATATTACCATAGTGGCTGTATTGTTAAATCACTATATCACCATGATGGCTATTTGTCATTTTTTTATATAACAAGGACTTGACTCTCTTTTCATGTTGGCGATATTGTCAGAATAGCTATATTGTCGAGTAGTGGGTATATATATTTTTTTTCTGGCGGTGTATTATCATGATGGCAATAATAAGATTTTGGCGATATTGGCATGGCGATATAGTGTTTTAGCAGCTAAACTCTGGTTGTGCATATTTTTCAATTGTATATATCATCATGGTAGCTACATAGTCAAGGTTATTATATTTTCATGGTAGCTATATTGTCATGGTGAAGACTTTGTCATGGTGGTTGTATTCTTACTTTCGATATGATGCAGTCCTGGCTACATTATCTTGGTCGCTGTATCAACTTGATGGCTATATTGTTATGGTTAATTTTGACTTTCGGGATATATTTTGTAATTAGTGACAATACTGTTTTGATTATATAATCATGATAATATTTTCATGAAAACTTATGAGGTATTGTAAATGTAAGTGAATGGATATCATCTCATCATGTCACTTAGATTGTCATGGTTTTTACACTATGATCTTGTTTATGTCAACCTGCTGATTATATAATCATGATTGGTGTATGATTATGGTAACTTTATTGTAATGTCGTTTTATTTCTTTGTGATAATTTTGTCATGTTGACTACAATTCCATGACAGCTATAATGTTATAAGCATATCATGACGATAAATCCTGTCTGAGTCACTGTTTTTTCACAGAGACTATATTGTCCTGGAGTCTATATTTTTGCTATGATTCGAAAACGACTATCTATTAACAGTATATATATTGTCAGGCGGTTATATTGCCATTGTGAATATAAGTTGAATGTTTCTATATTTTTGCTTTGATTATATTGTCATATCAGTTATATGATCATGGTAGCTTTATTGTCATAGTGAATAGATTGTCATCGCGACTATATTTTTATAATGGCTAAATTGTCATAGCAAATATCTTGACATGGGAGCTATATTTTAATGATATTTATAGTCATTGTAAGATTACTGTCAAGGTGACTCTATTGTCCTGGTGATTGAGTTATATCGTGATATTATTGTCAAGATGGCTGTATTGTCATGGTGGCTATATTGTAGTTTGCTGTATTTTGATTTTACGCTTTTGTGAAGATAGCTTTACTGTCAGTGTACCTATAGTGTCATGGAGAATATATTTTAATATTGGAGTTATTGTTATTACGAACATACTGTCATTTTGGCCATTTCCTTATTTCGGTTACATTTCTATCATATATATATCATCACCTTGGCTACATTAGTAATGGGATCTTTTTTTAATGTTGCTATTTTTTCATTTTTTTAATCATACATTTTTTGTCGTAAGTGATACATTATCATGATAACTATAACATTCCTATAACTATATGTTGTCATTTTGAATATATTGTCATAATGACAATGATATCATGTTGCATATCTTGCCAAAGTAACTTTATTGTCATGGTGTCTATTTCATCATGATGGTTATAATGTCATGATGACTACATTTTCACGGTACCGTTTATATTGGTGTTTGCCCTTGAGGATGTATCATTATAAAACGAGATTCTCATTTTGATTAAATCATTAGGGGACTATATTGTCGTGATATGCTATATTGTTATAGTTTCAGGAATGTCATTGTATATGTATTATTATGTTGGCTATATTCCAATGGAAGCCATAGTGGCAGAATGGCTATATTTTCATAATCTAATCATTTTGTTATGTCGATTATATTCCACTTGAGTGTATATTGTCATGGCGACCGTTGCCATAATATCTATACTGTCATTTGATTTGTTGAATTGGTGGCTATATTGTGATAATGTAATGTCATGGTTCCTGTATTGTCATGGATGCTGTACTGTCATCGAGGCTATATGGTCAAGGTTGTTAGATTTCCATTAAGATTATATTCATGCGGTAAATATATTGCCATGGTGGCTATATTGTTAAATGAATATATTGCCATGATGGCTATTTGTTATTTTTTGTTATATTACAAGGGATTGATTGTCTTTTCATGTTTCCTATATATCAGGGTACGTATATTGTTATCATAAGATTACAGTCATAAAGACAATATAGTCGCCATGCCAATATTTTCACCATAATGATATGGGTATCAGTATAATATATCGCTTATAACAGAATATGCACGAATGAAAAATGATAATATACCACGTATAAGAAAAATCACCCTCCCAATATAGCCAAGGTGACGATATATATAACAGAGCAATGTAACCCAAATTAGAAGATAGCCAAAATGACTATTTCATAATGACAATTGCGTCACTATGAAAATTTATTCCCAATGAAAGTATAGCTACACTGACATTAAACCCATATTCACTAAATAGTAACATTGAAAACGCATCAAACGACAATATAGCCACCATGATTGTACAACCACCATAACAATAATGTTACAACATAAATCAATCACTGTGATATTAGAGTAAACTTGAAAAAATGTTTACAATTACCATAAAAGTATCATGAAAATATAACATCCATATCAACATATTTCCCATGACAATTTAGCCATTATGATAGTATGGTCATAACTACAATATATTCACTATAACAACAAAGCCACCATGGCCATATAACTGATATAACAATATAGTCAACGCAACATTAAAGAAACATTCAGAATATGTTCACAACGTCAATATGGCCACCTAACAATATAGATACCGTGACAAAATAGTCGCTTTCGGATCATAGGAAACATATAGCCCCTAAAGTATACAGTGTCCAAGAGACAATAGCGTCCAAAACAGAATTTATCAATACTATACAGCCGCCTTGACAGTATAGCCCATAAAACAATGTCAGAACCATGAAAATGTACCTGCCATACCAATATAACTACTATCAAAATCAGGTCAATATACCAAAATGATGAAAAAAGATATTGCCATTGCTATATAGTTACAAAAATCATACATTAATGATGATAATGTAATCAGCATTTTCACATAAGCACCATCACCGTTTAAAAGCATGACAGATTAAGTTACATGATGATATGATATCCAGACAGATACACTCAAGATGCCAAATAAGCCGTCATAGAAATATCATCATGATCATATAATCACAACCAAATAGTAGGTAAAGACAAAATACATCCCCAACGATGAAATTGACCGTGGCAATATAGCCATCAAGTTGATATAGCGACCAAGATAATGTAGCCAGGATGGCGTTATATTGAACATAACAATACACCCTCCATGCCAATATCGTCATCTTTACAATGTAACTTACATGAAATATAGTAACCTTGACAATGTCGGTACCATGATTATGTATTCCTATAAAAAAATGTCCAAAACAACAGTTGGGCTGCAAACACTATATCACCATGCTAATCTTGCCAAAATTCTAGTATAGCCATCATGGCAATATACCAAAAGGAAAAAAAAATACCCACGACAATAAGATAGCTAACTTAACAATATAGCTACTCTGACAAAAATCCATGATGGCAATATAGTTACCATAAGAATGTAATCTTAACGACAGTATAGCCATCATGACCATAGAGTCACGATGACAAGACAACCATGATGACCATACAGGAATCATGATAATACAGTCTCTATGAAAATATTGCCATCAATTCAATAAATCAAATGACAATATAGAAATTACGGCAACACAGTAACAATGAAAATATGTTCAAAAATTCAATAGAATACTAATAACACAATGATCAAACCATGAAAATATAGCCACCCTGTCACTATGGCTTCCATTGTAATGTAGCCAACATAATATACATTCATCATGACAGTAGTGAAACTATAACAATATAGCATATCATGACAATGTATTCACCTCATAATTTAAACAAAATGAAATATCCCTTTTTATAATGATATATCTCCAAGGGTAAATCAACAACATTAAATAAGCTACAATGAAAATGTAGTCACATGTAGTTATCTTAGCAATATAGCCACTAAGAGATTGGAGTCATAATGACAATATAGCCACCATGACAATATATTGTCACTTTAATGACATAGTTATCAAGATAATGTATCACTCATGAAAAAAATATACATGATTAAAAAAAAATGACAATATAGCAACTATAAAGAGATCACCTTGCCAATATAGCCAAGATGACCATATGTAAATCTTCGCAATGTAACCAAAATGAGCAGATAGCCAAAATGACGATATGTTCATAATGACAATACTGCTACTACGAAAATGTATTCCCCATGACACTATAGTTACAATGACAATAAAGCAATCTTCACAAAAGAGTAACATTGAAAATACAAGAAACAACAATATAGCCACCATGACAATGCAGCTATCGTGACAATAATGTCATGATATACATCAATCGCCAGGCTATTAGAGTCACCTTGTTAGTAATCTTTCAATGACTTTGTGAATATCATGAAAATATAGCCCTCATGTCAACATATTTCCAATGACAATTTAGCCAATATGATAATATAGTCACGACCTCAAGATATTCACTATGACAATAAAGCTACTATAATCATATAACTGATGTGACAATATAGATTTCAGGATATGTAGTGTCCAGGACAATATAGAAATTACGGCGACACAGTAACCATGAGAATATACTCACAAATACAATAAAATCGTCATAACAAAATGATCCAACAATGAAAATTTAGTTACCCTGCCACTATGACTTTAATTATAATATAACCAACATAATATACATTCAACATGACAGTACTGAAACTATAACAATATCGCATATCATGGCAATATATTCACATGATAATTTAAAAAAAAGAAATTCTCGTTTTTATGATATATCTTCAAGGACAAAATCAACACCATCAAATATCCTACAATGAAAATGCAGTCAAACTGTCATAACCATCATCATGAAATAGTCACAATGACAGTATACTCATCTTAGCAACATAACCAATAAGAGATTATAGTCATAATGTCAACATTGTCACAATGACAATAAACTGTCACATTAATAGTAAAGTTATCACGATAATGTATCGCTTATGAAAAAATATGCATGACTAAAAAAAGTGACAATATAGCAACTATAAAGAGATCACCTTGATAATATAGCTAAGGTGACGATATGTAAATCTTCGCAATATAAACAAAATGACTAGATAGCCAAAATGACGGTATGTTCATAATGACAATACTACTGCTATGAAAATATATCCCCCATGACACTATAGCTACAATGACAATAGAGCAATCTTCATAAAAGAGTAACAGTGAAAATACAGCAAACAACTATATAACCACCATGAAAGTGTAGCCACTATGACAATAATGTCACGATATAATTCACTGACTATATAAACATCATGAAAATAAGGCTTCCATGTCAACATACTTACCATGACAATTTAGCCAATATGATAATATAGTCAAGACGGAAATATATTCACTATAACAATATAGCCATGATAATATAAGTGATAGGACAATACAGTTAACGAAACAAGAAGGAAGCCTTCAAATTACATTCATTATGGCAATATAAGCACCTGACAATATTGATGTTGTGACAAAATAGTCTCATTCGGATCATAGCAAACATATAGGCTCCAGGACAATATAGTGTCCATGACAAAATAGCGACCAAGACAAGATTTTTAATTAAGATATAGTCACCTTGACAGTATAGCCGATAAAACAATGAAACAACAATGAAAATGTACCTGCCATAACAATATAGCTACCATGAAAATGCAGGCAACATGACAAAATAGTCACAATGAAATATAATCGCCATTACAATTTAGTTACCATAATCATATATTAAACATGATAATATCATCAGGAGGCTGACATAAACACCATCACAGTATAAAAATCATGACAATAAAGTGACATGATAATATGACATCCATACACCTGTACTCACATTACCGAATAAGCCGCCATGAAAATATTGTTATCATGATCATGATTAAACAAAAAATTGTAGTTAATGACAAAATATATCCCCAACGACAAAATTAAACATAGCAATATAGCAAGCAAGTAAATATAGCGACCAATATAATGTAGTTAGGAAGGCATTATATTGAAAATAACAATACAGCCATAATGGCAATATCGTCACCATGATAATTTAGCTACCATGAAAATATAGTAACATTGACAATGTAGCTACTATAATAATAAAATCCCATGGAACATATCCACAATAACAGTTTATTTGCTAAGACACTATATCACCATGCCAATATCGTCAAAATGTTAGTCTAGGCATCATGGCAATATACCACCAGAAAAAGAAAATAAGCACGACAGTGATATACCTAACTTAACAATATAGCTACCCTGATAATATATACAATATGAAAAGACAGTCACCTCCTTACAGTATAACAGAAATGAAAAATAGCTATCATGGCAATGTATTCACCTATCAATATAGTCACCATGGCAATATAGTTACCATAACCACGTAATCATAACTGTAATATAACCAACATGACTATATAGTCAAGATGACATGCAACCATCATGACAATACAGGCAACATAACATTAGAGTCTCTACGACAATATTGCAATCGCTTCAACAAATTTAATGATAATATAGATATTACTGGAACACAGTCACCATGACAGTATTATCACAAATACAATATAACCGCGTTAACAAAATTATCCTACCATGAAAATTTAGCCACATTGCCACTGCAATATAGCTAACATAATAATACATTCACTACGACAGTACTGAAACCATGTAAATATAGCAAATCAGGACAATGTAATCACCTGATGACAGTCGTGCACCAGCTACCGACCTGTACAGAGCTGCTATCGTCTTTCAGAGCTAGGTTGTAGCTATTCCTCCCTGCGTTGTCGCTACCCTTGCTTTGTTTTGAAGGTTTTATATTGTATGATCATGATTGGTGTATGATTATCGAAACCATAATGTGATATCTTTTCTATTTCATTGTAATGAATTTGTCATAGTAAGTATATTTTCATGTAAGCTATATCGGTATGGTAGGTACATTTTCATGGTTGTTCCACTGTTTTATTGGCTATAATGTCAAGGTGACTGTATTGTGATGATAAAGCCTGTCTTCTTCGCTATTTTGTCATAGAGACTATATTCTCTTGGACGCTACATGTTTGCTATGATCCAAAAATGACTATTTTATCACAGTATCTATATTTTCATGTGGCTGTATTCTCAGAGTGGATATAATTTATGACTTTATTTATTGTTGCGTTGACTATATTGTCATATCATTTATGTGATCGTGGTGGCTTTATTGTTATGGTGAATATATTAGCGTCTTGACTATATTATCAGAATGGCGAAACTGTCACTTTAAAGATATTCATATGGAGGCTATATTTTAACGAAAAATATATGTATATGGACGCTATATTTTCATGATGTTCATGTACTCATAGTATATTCATTATCAAGGTGACGCTAATGTCCTAGCGATTGATTTATATCGAGAGATTATTGTCATGGTGGCTGTTCTGTCTTGATGGATGTATAGTCGTTTGCTATTTTTTCAATAGTACTCCTTTTGTGAAGATGGCTTTATTGTCAGTGAAGCTGGAGAATCGTGGGAAATATACTTTCATAGTTGCAGTATTGTCATTATGAACATACCGTCGTTCTGGTTATCATCTCTTTTTCTTTACGTTGCTATGATGTATATATCGTCACCTTGACTATAGTGGCAAGGTGATCTTTTTTATAGGTGCTATACTGTCATTTTCTAATCATGCATATTTTGTCACAAGGGATATATCATTTTGATAACTTTATTATTAAGGTGACAGTATTTTAATAGCGACTATATTGTCATAATGACTATAATCTCAGAGTGGCTATATTGCAATGGTTACTATTTTATTATGATATTTATGTCATAGTGACTGTATTTTCAAGGCAGCTTTTTAATGGTGTATAAAATTTTGTCCCTGAGGCTATACCATAACAAGACCGAAATTTTTATTTTTCATTAAATGATCAAGTGACTACATTGTCATGATATGCTATATTGTTATGGTTTCAGTACTGTCGTGGTGAATGATTTGTTATTGTGGCTATATTTTAATGGAAGCCATATTGGCAAGGTGACTATATTTTCATGGTAGGATCATTTTATCATGACGATTATATAAAATTTCTGAGTATATTGTCATCGTGATTGTGTTGCCATAATATCTATATTGTCATTTAACTTGATGAATTAGTGGCAATATTGTCTGAGAGACTGTATTTTGATGTTTTCTGTATTGTCATGGTAGTTGTATTGTCATCGTGACTATAAGGACATGGTGACTATATTGTCATTAAGAATACATTGCTATGGTAATCATATTGCCATGATGGCTATATTATTTGGTTACCATATTGCCATGATGGCTATATTGTTTAGTTACCATATTGCCATGATGGCTATTTGTCATTTTTTTTCTTATATTTCAAGGAGGTGGCTGTCTTTTAATGTTACCTATATTGTCAGAGTAGTATATTGTCAAATTAGCTATATCGTTGTGATGAGTATTTTTTCTTTTGATATATTGCCATGATGGCTATACTAACATTTTAGAGATATTGCCATAGTGATATATCGTCTTAGCAGCTAAACTCTTGTTGTGGCTATCTTTTGGGTATTTTCTATCTTGAATATTTTACCATGGCAGCTACATTATCAACGTTACTATATTTTCATGGTAGCTATATTGTCATGGTGACGACATTGGCACGGTGGCTGTATTGTAATTCTCAATACAATGCTCGCTACATTATCTTGGTCGCTATAACAAGTTGATGGCTATATTGCTATGATTAATTTTGTCGTTGGGGACATATTTTTCACTACCTACAATATTGTTTTGATTATATGATCATGATAACGATATATTCATGGCGGCTTCTTTGGTATTGTAAGTGTATGTGTTTGGATATCACATCATGATGTCACTTATACTGTCATGGTTTTTATACTGTGATATTGTTTATGTCAACCTGCTGATTATATGATCATGATTGGTCTATGATTATGGTAACTATATTGTAATGCCGATGATATTTCATTTTGATAATTTTGTCAAGTTGACTAAAATTCATGACATCTGTAATGTTTTGGCAGTTACAGTTTCATGATTGTTACATTGTTTTATGGTCTATACTGTCAAGGTGTCTATATTATAATGATATATCCTGTCTTGGTCGCTATTTTGTCATAGAGACTATATTGTCCTGCCGGCTATATGTTTGCTATGATTCAAAAGCGACTATTTGTCACAGTATCTATATTGTCATGTAGTTATACTGCCATAGTGAATATGATTTGTATATTTCTTTTTGCTTCTTTGACTGTATTGTCACATCAGTTATATAATCACTGTGGCTATATTGTTATAGTGAATAAATTGCCGTCATGACTATATTATCATAATGGCCAGATTATCATGGCAGACATGTTGACGTGGAGGCTATATTTTCATGATATTTATATAGTCATTGTAAGTTTATTATCAAGGTGACTAATGACATGGTGATGATTTGTATCGTGACATTATTGTCATGGTGGCTGAAATATCATGGTGGCTATATTCTCGTTCTGTATTTTCAATGTTGGTCTTTTGTGAATATGGCTTTGTTGTCAGTGTAGCTATAGTGTCATGGGGAACATATTTTCATAGTGGCAGTATTGTATTATGACCATACCGTCATTTTGGCTACCTTCTCATTTTAGTTACATTGCTATAATGTATATATCGTCACCTTAGCTATATTGGCAAGGTGATCTTTTTATAGGTGATATATTGTCATTATTTAACTCTTGCATACTTTGTCATAAGCGAAATATTATCATGACAATTATATTTTATGGTGACAATATTGTCATAGCGACTATATTATCTTTATGACTATAGTGTCACAGATGCTATATTGCCAAGATAACTATATTGTCAGGGTGACTTTTTTATCATGATTTTTACAATGTCATAATGACTATTTTCGTAAAACCTTTTTTAATGGTGTTAATATTGCCCTTGAGGATATACCATTATAGAAGAGAAATTGTCATTTTGATTAAATTATTTGGTGACTACATTGCCATGATATGCTATACTGTTATGGTTTCAGTACTGTCATGGTAAATCTTTTATTACTGTTTACACATTGCAATGGAAACCAAAATGGTTGGTGGCTATTTGTTCATGGTAGGATAATTTTATCATGGCGATTATATTGCATTTCTGAGTATATTGTCATGGTGACTATGTTGCTATAATATCTATATAGTCATGTAATTTGTCAAATTGATGGCAATATTGTCTTAGAGACGGTACTGTCATGTTATCTGTATTGTCACGGTTGTTGTATTGTCAACGTGACTATATAGTCATGTTGGCTACATTGTCGTTAAGATCACATTGTTATGCTAACTATATTACCATAGTGGCTGTATTGTTAAATCCCTATATCGCCATTATGTCTATTTGTCATTTTTGTTATATAACAATGAGGTGACTGTATTTTTATGTTGGCAATATTGTCAGAATAGCTATATTGTCGAGTATTGGGTATATATATTTCTTTTCTGGCGGTATATTATCATGATAGCAATAATAACATTTTGGCGATATTGGCATAGCGAGTTTAGCAGTCAAACTCTTGTGGATATTTTTCAATTGTATATTTTATCATTTTAGCTACATAGTCAAGGTTACTATATTTTCATAGTAGCTACATTGTCAGGTGAAGATATTGGCATGGTGGTTGTATTCTTTCTTTCAGTATAATGCCGTCCTGGCTACATTATATTGGTCGCTATATCAACTTGATGGCTATATCGTTATGGTTAATTTTGTCTTTCGGGATATACTTTGTAATTAGTGACAATACTGTTGTGATTATATGATCATGATAATATTTTCATGAAAACGTATGTGGCATTGTAAGTGTAAGTGAATGGATATCATCTCATCATGTCACTTAAATTGTCATGGTTTTTACACTATGATCTTGTTAATGTCAACCTGCTGATTATATAATCATGATTGGTGTATGATTAAGGTAACTATATTGTAATGTCGTTTTATTTCATTGTGATAATTTTGTCATGTTAACTACAATTCCATGACAGCTATAATGTTATGAGCTTATCATGATGATAAATCCTGTCTGAGTCACTGTTTTTTCACAGAGACTATATTGTCCTGGAGTCTATATTTTTGCTATGATCCGAAAACGCCTATCTATTGTCAGGCGGTTATAATGCCATTGTGAATATAAGATGAATGTTTCTATATTTTGCTTTGATTATGTTGTCATATCAGTTATATGATCATCGTAGCTTTATTGTCATAGTGAATAGATTGTCGTCGTGATTATATTTTCATAATGGCTAAATTGTCATAGCAAATATCTTGACATGGGAGCTATATTTTCATGAAATTTATAAAGTCATTGTAAGATTAATGTCAAGGTGACTCTATTGTCCTGGTGATTGAGTTATATCGTGATATTATTGTCAAGATGGCTGTATTGTCATAGTGGCTACATTGTAGTTTGCTGTATTTTAATTTTACGCTTTTCTGAAGATAGCATTACCGTCAGTGTACCTATAGTGTCATGGAGAATATATTTTCATAGTGGAATTATTGTCATTATGAACATACTGTCATTTTGGCCATCTCCTTATTTTACTTACATTTGTATCATATATATATCATCGCCTTGGCTATATTAGCAACGTGATCTTTTTTTACGGTTAATATATTTTCATTTTTTTAATAATGCATTTTTTGTCGTAAGTGATACATTATCATGATAACTATAACATTCCGGTAACTACATATTGGCAATTTGACTATATTGTTATTATGACAATGATATCATGTTGGATATCTTGTCAAAGTAACTTGATTGTCATGGTGTCAATTTCATCATGATGGTTATAATGTAATGGTGACTACATTTTCACGGTAGCTTTTACATTGGTGTTGGGTTTCCACTTGAGGATGTATCATTATAAAACGAAATTCTCATTTTGATTAAATCATTAGGGGACTACATTGTCTTGAGATGTTATATTGTAATGGTTTCAGGAATGTCATTGTATATGTATTATTATATTAGCTATATTCAATGGAAGCCATACTGGCAGAGTGGCTATATTTTCATAATATCATCATTTTGTTATGTCGATTATATTCCACTTTTGTGTATTTTGTCATGGTGACTGTTGCCATAATATCTATACTGTCATTTGATTTGTTGAATTGGTGGCTATATTGTCATAATGTAATGTCTTGGTTCCTGTATTGTCTCGGTGGTTGTATTGTCATCGTGTCTATATGGTCTTGGTAGTTATATTTCCATTAAGATTATATTGATATGATAACTATATTGCCATTGTTGCTATATTGTTAAATGAATATATTGCCACGATGGCTATTTGTTATTTTTTGTTATATTACAAAGGGGGATTGTGTTTTCATGTTGCCTATTTATCAGGGTACCTATATTGTTATCATAAGATTACAGTCATAAAGACAATATAGTCGCCATGCCAATATTTTAACCTTAATGATATGGGTATCATGATAATATATCGCTTATAACAGAATATGCACGATTAAAAAATGACAATATACCACCTATAAAAAAATCACCTTCCCAGTATAGCCAAGGTGACGATATATATAACTTAGCAATGTAACCCAAATTAGAAGATAGCGTAACTGACTTTCTTTCATAATGACAATGGCGTCACTATGAAAATATGTTCCCAATGAAAGTTGACACTAACATTAAAGCCATATTCACTAAATAGTAACATTGAACACGCATCAAACGACAATATAGCCACCAAGATTGTACAGCCAGCATAACAATAATGTTACAACATAAATCAATCACTGTGATATTAGTGTAAACTTGAAAAAATGTTTACAATTACTATAAAAGTATCTTGAGAATATAGCATCCATATCAACATTTTTCCCATGACAATTTAGCCATTATGATAGGATAGTCACAACTACAATATATTCACTATAACAACAAAGCCACCATGGCCATATAACTGATATAACAATATAGTCAACGCAACATTAAAGAAACATTCACAATATGTTCACAACGTCAATATAGCCACCTGACAATATAGATACCGTGACAAAATAGTCGCTTTCGGATCATAGGAAACATATAGCCTCTAAAGTATATAGTGTCCAGGAGACAATAGCGTCCAAAACAGAATAAATCAATACTATACAGCCGCCTTGACAGTATAGCCCATAAAACAATGTCAGAACCATGAAAATGTACCTGCCATACCAATATAACTATCAAAATGAAGTCAACATACAAAAATGATCAAAAAAGATATTGCCACTGCTATATAGTTACAATAATCATACATTAATGATGATAATGTAATCAGCATTTTCACATAAGCACCATCACCGTTTGAAAGCATGACAGACTAAGTTACATGATGATATGATATCCAGACAGATACACTCAAGATGCCAAAAAATTCGTCATAGAAATATTATCATGATCATATAATCACAACCAAATTGTAGGTAAAGACAAAATACATCCCCAACGATGAAATTGACCGTAGCAATATAGACATCAAGTTCATATAGCGACCAAGATAATGTAGCCAGGATTGCGTTATATTGAACATAACAATACACCCGCCATGCCAATATCGTCATCTATACAATGTAGCTTGCATGAAATATAGTAACCTTGACAATATAGGTACCATGATAATGTATTCCCATTAAAAAATGTCCAAAACAAAAGTTGGGCTGCGAACACTATATCACCATGATAATCTTGCCAAAATTCTAGTATAGCCATCATGGCAATATACTAAAAGGAAAAAAATTACCCACCACAATAAGATAGCTAACTTAACAATATAGCTACTCTGACAAAAAGCCATGATGGCAATATAGTTACCATAAAAATGTAATCTTAACGACAGTATAGCCATCATGAACATAGAGTCACGATGACAAGACAACCATCTTGACCATACAGGCAACATGACAATACAGTCTCTATGACAATATTGCCATCAATTTAATAAATCAAATGACAATATAGAAATTATGGTAACACAGTCACCATGACAATATATTCAAAAATACAATAAAATACTAATAACGAAATGATCAAACCATGAAAATATAGCCACCCTGCCACTATGGCTTCCATTGTAATGTAGCCAACATAATATACATTCACCATGAGAGTACTGAAACTATAACAATATAGCATATCATGACAATGTATTCACTTCGTAATTTAAACAAAATGAAATATCCGTTTTTATAATGATATATCTCCAAGGGTAAATCAACACCATTAAAGAAGCTACAATGAAAATGTAGTCACATGTAGTTATCTTAGCAATATAGCCGCTAAGAGATTGTAGTCATAATGGCAATATAGTTACCATGACAATATACTGTCACTTTAATGATATAGTTATCAAGATAATGTATCACTCATGAAAAAATATACATGATTAATAAAAATGACAATATAGCAACTATAAAGAGATCACCTTGCCAATATAGGCAAGGTGACGATATGTAAATCTTCGTAATGTAACCAAAATGAGTAGATAGCCAAAATGACGATATGTTCATAATGACAATACTGCTACTACGAAAATATATTCCCCATGACACTATAGCTACAATGACAATAAAGCAATCTTCACAAAAGAGTAACATTAAAAATACAGGAAACGACAATATAGCCATCATGACAATGCAGCTATCGTTACAATAAAGTCGCGATATACATCAATCGCCAGGCTATTAGAGTCACCTCGATAGCAATCTTTCAATGACTTTATGAATATCATGAAAATATAGCCCTTATGTCAACATATTTCCTATGACAATTTAGCCATTATGATAATATAGTCACGACGACAAGATATTCACTATGAAAATAAAGCTACTATGATCATATAACTGATATGACAATATAGATTTCATGATATGTAGTGTTCATGACAATATAAAGATTACTGGAACACAGTAACCATGAGAATATACTCACAAATACAATAAAATTGTCATAACAAAATGATTCAACTATGAGAATATAGTTACCCTGCCACTATGACTTTAACTGTAATGTAACCAACATAATATACATTCAACATGACAGTACTGAAACTATAACAATATCGCATATCATATCAATATATTCACATGATAATTTAAAAAAAAGGAAATTCTCGTTTTTACGATATATCTTCAAGGTCAAAATCAAACCCATTAAAGATGCTACAATGAAAATGCAGTCAAAATGTCATTGTAACCATCATCATGAAACAGTCACCATGAGAGTATAGTTATCTAAGCAATATAGCCACTAAGAGATTATAGTCATATTTTCAACATTGTCACAATGACAATATACTGGCATCTTAATAGTAAATTTATCACGATAATGTATCGCTTATGAAAAAATATGTATGACTAAAAAAAATGACAACATAGCAAATATAAAAGAGATCACCTTGACGATATAGCCAAGGTGACGATATGTAAATCTTCGCAATATAAGCAAAATGAGTAGATAGCCAAAATGACGGTATTTTCATAATGACAATACTGCTGCTATGAAAATATATCCCAATGACCCTATAGCTACAATGACAATAAAGTAATCTTCACAAAAGAGTAACAGTGAAAATACAGCAAACGACAATATAGCCACCATGAAAGTACAGCCACTATGACAATAATGTCACGATATAATTCACTGACCACATAAACATCATGAAAATAAGTCTTCCATGTCAACATACTTACCATGACAATTTAGCCAATATGATGATATAGTCAAGACGGCAATATATTCACTATAACAATATAGCCATGATCATATAAGCGATATGACAATTCAGTCAACGCAACAATAAGGGAGCCTTCAAATTATATTCATTATGGCAATATAAGCACCTGACAATATTGATGCTGTGACAAAATAGTCTCTTTCGGATCATAGCAAACATATAGGCCCCAGGTTAATATAGTGTCCATGACAAAATACCGACTAAGACAAGATTTTTAATTAAGATATATTCACCTTGACTGTATGGCCGATAAAACAATGAAACAACAATGAAAATGTACCTGCCATAACAATATAGCTACCATGAAAATGCAGGCAACATGACAAAATTGTCACAATGAAATATAATCGCCATTACAAGTTAGCTACCATAATCATATATTAATTATTATAATATCATCAGGAGGCTGACATAAACACCATCACAGTATAAAAACCATGACAATATAGCATATCATGACAATGTATTCACTTCGTAATTTAAACAAAATGAAATATCCGTTTTTATAATGATATATCTCCAAGGGTAAATCAACACCATTAAAGAAGCTACAATGAAAATGTAGTCACATGTAGTTATCTTAGCAATATAGCCGCTAAGAGATTGTAGTCATAATGGCAATATAGTTACCATAAAAATGTAATCTTAACGACAGTATAGCCATCATGAACATAGAGTCACGATGACAAGACAACCATCTTGACCATACAGGCAACATGACAATACAGTCTCTATGACAATATTGCCATCAATTTAATAAATCAAATGACAATATAGAAATTATGGTAACACAGTCACCATGACAGTATTATCACAAATGCAATATAACCGCGATAACAAAATTATCCTACCATGAAAATTTAGCCACCCTGCCACTGAAATATTGCTAACATAATAATACATTCACTACGACAGTACTGAAACCATGACAATATAGCATATCATGACAATGTATTCACTTCGTAATTTAAACAAAATGAAATATCCGTTTTTATAATGATATATCTCCAAGGGTAAATCAACACCATTAAAGAAGCTACAATGAAAATGTAGTCACATGTAGTTATCTTAGCAATATAGCCGCTAAGAGATTGTAGTCATAATGGCAATATAGTTACCATAAAAATGTAATCTTAACGACAGTATAGCCATCATGGCAATATACCACCAGAAAAAGAAAATAAACACCACAATGATATAGCTAACTTAACAATATAGCTACCCTGATAATATATTCAATATGAAAAGACAGTCACCTCCTTACGGTATAACAAAAATGAAAAATCGCTCTCATGGCAATGTAGCCACAGATCAATATAGTCACCATGGCAATATAGTTACCATAACCATGTAATCATAAGTGGAATATAACCAACTTGACTATATAGTCAAGATGACATGCAACCATCATGACAATACAGGCAACATGACATTAGAGTCTCTACGAAAATATTGCAATCGCTTCAACAAATTAAATGATGATATAGATATTACTGGAACACAGTCACCATGACAGTATTATCACAAATGCAATATAACCGCGATAACAAAATTATCCTACCATGAAAATTTAGCCACCCTGCCACTGAAATATTGCTAACATAATAATACATTCACTACGACAGTACTGAAACTATAACAATATAGCATATCACGACAATGTAGTCACTTGATGACAGTCGCGCACCAGCTACCGACGTGTACGGAGCTGCAATCGTCTTTCAGAGCTAGGTTGTAGCTATTCCTCCCTGCGTTGTCGCTACCCTTGCTTTGTTTTGAATGTTTTATCTTATATGATCATGATTGGTGTATGATTATCGAAACCATAATATGATATCGTTTGTATTTCATTGCAATGAATTTGTCATAGTAACAATATTTTCATGTAAGCTATATTGTTATGGTAGGTACATTTTCATGGTTGTTCCACTGTTTTATTGGCTATACTGTCAAGGTGACTATATTGTGATGATAAATCCTTTTTTTTCGCTATTTTGTCATAGAGACTGTATTCTCTTGGACGCTATATGTTTGCTATGATCCAAAAATGACTATTTTGTCACAGTATCTATATTTTCATGTGGCTGTATTCTTAGAGTGGATATAATTTATAAATGCATTTATTGTTGCGCTAACTATATTGTCATATCATTTATGTGATCATGGTGGCTTTATTGTTATGGTGAATATATTAGCGTCTTGACTATATTATCAGAATGGCGAAACTGTCACTTTAAAGATATTCGTATGTAGGCTATATTTTCACGAAAAATATATTTATATGGACGCTATATTTTCATGATGTTCATGTACTCATAGTATTTCATTATCAAGGTGACTCTAATGTCCTGGCGATTGATTTATATCGAGAGATTATTGTCAAGGTGGCTGTACTGTCTTGATGGCTGTATAGTCGTTTGCTATTTTTTCAATAGTACTCTTTTTGTGAAGATGGCTTTATTGTCAGTGAAGCTGGAGAATCGTGGGGAACATATTTTCATAGTTGCAGTATTGTCATTATGAACATACCGTCGTTCTGGTTATCATCTCTTTTTCTTTACGTTGCTATGATGTATATATCTTCAACTTGACTATAGTGGCAAGATGATCTTTTTTATAGGTGCTATACTGTCATTTTCTAATCATGCATATTTTGTCACAAGCGATATATATTTTTTTGATAGCTTTATTATTAAGGTGACAGTGTTTTAATAGCGACTATATTGTCATATCATTTATGTGATCATGGTGGCTTTATTGTTAAATCACTATATCGCCATGATGGCTATTTCTCATTTTTGTTATATAACAAGGAGGTGACTGTCTTTTCATGTTGGCAATATTGTCAGAATAGCTATATTGTCGAGTAGTGGGTATATATATTTCTTTTCTGGCTCTATATTATCATGATGGCAATAATAACATTTTGGCGATATTGGCATAGCGATATAGTGTTTTAGCAGCTAAACTCTTGTTGTGGCTATCTTTTGGGTATTTTCTCTCTTGAATATTTTTCCATGGCAGCTACATTATCAACGTTACTATATTTTCATGGTAGCTATATTGTCATGGTGACGACATTGGCACGGTGGCTGTATTGTAATTCTCAATACAATGCTCGCTACATTATCTTCGTCGCCATAACAAGTTGATGGCTATATTGCCATGGTCACCATTCTATCATGATATTTATGTCATAGTGACTGTATTTTCATGGCAGCTTTTTGATTTATTTTTCATTAAATGATCAAGTGACTACATTGTCATGATATGCTATATTGTTATGGTAGGTACATTTTCATGGTTGTTCCACTGTTTTATTGGCTATACTGTCAAGGTGTCTATATTATAATGATATATCCTGTCTTGGTCGCTATTTTGTCATAGAGACTGTATTTTGATGTTTTCTGTATTGTCATGGTAGTTGTATTGTCATCGTGACTATAAGGACATGGTGACTATATTGCCATTAAGAATACATTGCTATGGCAATCATATTGCCATGATGGCTATATTGTTTAGTTACTATATTGCCATGATGGCTATATTGCCATGGTCACCATTCTATCATGATATTTATGTCATAGTGACTGTATTTTCATGGCAGCTTTTTGATTTATTTTTCATTAAATGATCAAGTGACTACATTGTCATGATATGCTATATTGTTATGGTAGGTACATTTTCATGGTTGTTCCACTGTTTTATTGGCTATACTGTCAAGGTGACTATATTGTGATGATAAATCCTTTTTTTTCGCTATTTTGTCATAGAGACTGTATTTTGATGTTTTCTGTATTGTCATGGTAGTTGTATTGTCATCGTGACTATAAGGACATGGTGACTATATTGCCATTAAGAATACATTGCTATGGCAATCATATTGCCATGATGGCTATATTGTTTAGTTACTATATTGCCATGATGGCTATATTGCCATGGTCACCATTCTATCATGATATTTATGTCATAGTGACTGTATTTTCATGGCAGCTTTTTGATTTATTTTTCATTAAATGATCAAGTGACTACATTGTCATGATATGCTATATTGTTATGGTTTCAGTACTGTCGTGATGAATGTTTTGTTATTGTGGCTATATTGTAATGGAAGCCATAGTGGGAAGGTGACTATATTTTCATGGTAGCTATATTGTCATGGTGACGACATTGGCACGGTGGCTGTATTGTAATTCTCAATACAATGCTCGCTACATTATCTTCGTCGCCATAACAAGTTGATGGCTATATTGCCATGGTCACCATTCTATCATGATATTTATGTCATAGTGACTGTATTTTCATGGCAGCTTTTTGATTTATTTTTCATTAAATGATCAAGTGACTACATTGTCATGATATGCTATATTGTTATGGTAGGTACATTTTCATGGTTGTTCCACTGTTTTATTGGCTATACTGTCAAGGTGACTATATTGTGATGATAAATCCTTTTTTTTCGCTATTTTGTCATAGAGACTGTATTCTCTTGGACGCTATATGTTTGCTATGATCCAAAAATGACTATTTTGTCACAGTATCTATATTGTCATTTAACTTGTTGAATTAGTGGCAATATTGTCTTTGAGACTGTATTTTGATGTTTTCTGTATTGTCATGGTAGTTGTATTGTCATCGTGACTATAAGGACATGGTGACTATATTGCCATTAAGAATACATTGCTATGGCAATCATATTGCCATGATGGCTATATTGTTTAGTTACTATATTGCCATGATGGCTATATTGTTTAGTTACTATATTGCCATGATGGCTATATTGTTTAGTTACTATATTGCCATGATGGCTATATTGTTTAGTTACTATATTGCCATGATGGCTATATTGTTTAGTTACTATATTGCCATGATGGCTATATTGTTTAGTTACTATATTGCCATGATGGCTATATTGTTTAGTTACTATATTGCCATGATGGCTATATTGTTTAGTTACTATATTGCCATGATGGCTATATTGTTTAGTTACTATATTGCCATGATGGCTATATTGTTTAGTTACTATATTGCCATGATGGCTATATTGTTTAGTTACTATATTGCCATGATGGCTATATTGTTTAGTTACTATATTGCCATGATGGCTATATTGTTTAGTTACTATATTGCCATGATGGCTATATTGTTTAGTTACTATATTGCCATGATGGCTATATTGTTTAGTTACTATATTGCCATGATGGCTATATTGTTTAGTTACTATATTGCCATGATGGCTATATTGTTTAGTTACTATATTGCCATGATGGCTATATTGTTTAGTTACTATATTGCCATGATGGCTATATTGTTTAGTTACTATATTGCCATGATGGCTATATTGTTTAGTTACTATATTGCCATGATGGCTATATTGTTTAGTTACTATATTGCCATGATGGCTATATTGTTTGGTTACCATATTGCTATGATGGCTATATTGTTTAGTTACTATATTGCCATGATGGCTATATTGTTTAGTTACTATATTGCCATGATGGCTATATTGTTTAGTTACTATATTGCCATGATGGCTATATTGCCATGGTCACCATTCTATCATGATATTTATGTCATAGTGACTGTATTTTCATGGCAGCTTTTTGATTTATTTTTCATTAAATGATCAAGTGACTACATTGTCATGATATGCTATATTGTTTAGTTACTATATTGCCATGATGGCTATATTGTTTAGTTACTATATTGCCATGATGGCTATATTGCCATGGTCACCATTCTATCATGATATTTATGTCATAGTGACTGTATTTTCATGGCAGCTTTTTGATTTATTTTTCATTAAATGATCAAGTGACTACATTGTCATGATATGCTATATTGTTATGGTTTCAGTACTGTCGTGATGAATGTTTTGTTATTGTGGCTATATTGTAATGGAAGCCATAGTGGGAAGGTGACTATATTTTCATGGTAGCTATATTGTCATGGTGATTATGTTGCCATAATATCTATATTGTCATTTAACTTGTTGAATTAGTGGCAATATTGTCTTTGAGACTGTATTTTGATGTTTTCTGTATTGTCATGGTAGTTGTATTGTCATCGTGACTATAAGGACATGGTGACTATATTGCCATTAAGAATACATTGCTATGGCAATCATATTGCCATGATGGCTATACTGTTTGGTTACCATATTGCTATGATGGCTATATTGTTTAGTTACTATATTGCCATGATGGTTATCTGTCATTTTTTTTTACATTTCAAGGAGGTGGCTGTCTTTTAATGTTACCTATATTGTCAGAGTAGTAAATTGTTAAGTTAGCTATATCGTTGTGATGAGTATTTTTTCTGTTGATATATTGCCATGATGGCTATACTAACATTTTAAAGATATTTGCATGGTGATATATCTTCGTAGCAGCTAAACTCTTGTTGTGGCTATCTTTTGGGTATTTTCTCTCTTGAATATTTTTCCATGGCAGCTACATTATCAACGTTACTATATTTTCATGGTAGCTATATTGTCATGGTGACGACATTGGCACGGTGGCTGTATTGTAATTCTCAATACAATGCTCGCTACATTATCTTCGTCGCCATAACAAGTTGATGGCTATATTGCCATGATGGCTATATTGTTTAGTTACTATATTGCCATGATTACTTTTGTCGTTGGGGATATATTTGTCACTATCTACACTATTGTTGTGATTATATGATCATGATAACAATATATTTATGGCAGCTTCTTTGGTATTTTAAGTGTAAGTGTATGGATATCATATCATCATGTCACTTATACTGTCATGGTTTTTATACTGTGATATTGTTTATGTCAACCTGCTGATTATATGATCATGATTGGTCTATGATTATGGTAACTATATTGTAATACCGATGATATTTCATTATGATAATTTTGTCATGTTGACTAAAATTTCATTACATCTATAATGTTTTAGCAGGTACAGTTTCATGATTGTTACATTGTTTTATGGTCTATACTGTCAAGGTGTCTATATTATAATGATATATCCTGTCTTGGTCGCTATTTTGTCATAGGGACTATGTTGTCCTACCGGCTATATGTTTGCTATGATTCAAAAGCGACTATTTGTCACAGTATATATATTGTCATGTAGTTATACTGCCATAGTGAATTATTTGTATATTTCTTTTTTGCTTCTTTGACTGTATTGTCACATCAGTTATATGATCACTGTGGCTATATTGTTATAGTGAATACATTGCCGTCATGACTATATCATCATAATGGCCAGAGTATCATGGCAGACTTGTTGACATGGAGGCTATTTTTTAATGATATTTATACAGTCATTGTAAGTTTATTATTAAGGTGACTAATGACATGGTGATGATTTGTGTCGTGACATTATTATCATGTTGGCTGAACTATGATGGTGGCTATATTCTCGTTTGCTGTATTTGCAATGTTGCTCTTTTGTGAATATGGCTTTGTTGTCAGTGTAGCTATAGTGTCATGGGGAACATATTTTCATAGTGGCAGTATTGTCATTATGACCATACCGTCATTTTGGCTATCTTTTCATTTTAGTTACATTGCTATAATGTATATATCGTCACCTTAGCTACATTGGCAAGGTGATGTTTTTATAGGTGATATATGTTCATTATTCAACTCTTGCATACTTTGTCATAAGCGAGATATTATCATGATAATTACCTTTTTATGGTGTCAATATTGTCGTAGCGACTATATTATCATTATGACTATAATGTCACAGTGGCTATATTGCCAAGATAACTATATTGTAATGGTGACTTTTTTATCATGATTTTTATAATGTCATAATGACTGTATTTTCGTAGAAGCTTTTTTAATGGTGTTGATATTGCCTTTGAGGATATACCATTATAGAAGAGAAATTTTAATTTTGATTAAATTATTTGTTGACTACATTGCCATGATATGCTATACTGTTATGGTTTCACTACTGTCATGGTAAATCTTTTATTATTGTTTCTACATTGCAATGGTAACCAAAATGGTACGTGGCTATATGTTCATGGCAGGATAATTTTATCATGGCGATTATATTGCATATCTGAGTATATTGTCATGGTGATTATGTTGCCATAATATCTATATTGTCATGTAATTTGTCAAATTGACTGCAATATTGTCTTAGAGACGATACTGTCATATTATCTGTATTGTCACGATTGTTGTATTGTCAACGTAACTATAGAGTCATGTTGGCTACATTGTCGTTAAGATCACATTGTTATGCTAACTATATTACCATAGTGGCTTTATTGTTAAATCACTATATCGCCATGATGGCTATTTCTCATTTTTGTTATATAACAAGGAGGTGACTGTCTTTTCATGTTGGCAATATTGTCTTAGAGACTGTATTTTGATGTTTTCTGTATTGTCATGGTAGTTGTATTGTCATCGTGACTATAAGGACATGGTGACTATATTGCCATTAAGAATACATTGCTATGGCAATCATATTGCCATGATGGCTATATTGTTTGGTTACCATATTGCTATGATGGCTATATTGTTTAGTTACTATATTGCCATGATGGTCATCTGTCATTTTTTTTTTACATTTCAAGGAGGTGGCTGTCTTTTAATGTTACCTATATTGTCAGAGTAGTAAATTGTTAAGTTAGCTATATCGTTGTGATGAGTATTTTTTCTGTTGATATATTGCCATGATGGCTATATTGCCATGATGGCTATACTAACATTTTAAGGATATTGGCATAGCGATATATGTTTTGCAGTAAACTCTTTTGGGGTATTTTTCAATTGTATATTTTATATGGTGACATTTTTTTTAAAATTTGGTTGTATTCTTATTTCAATAAATGCCGCCCGGCTAATTTTTTTTTTGGGGCCTATATCAATTGTTTTGGGTTTTTTGTTATGGGTTTTTTTTTTTCTTTCGGGTTTTTATTTTTTAATTAGTGACAATATGTTGTGATTATATATATGATAAAATTTTCTTGAAAAGAAAGTGGGATTGTAAGGTAAGTGAAAAATTATCATCATGTCCTTAAATTGTATGGTTTTTTTCATAATTTTTTTTTATGTCAAACCCGTGTTATTAATATGATTGGTGTATGATTTTGGTAATTATTGAAGCGTTTTTTTTTGTGATAAATTTTGTCATGTTGAAAAAATTCCCATAAAGTATAATGTTATGACCCTTCACGATGATAAAACCCGTTGAGTACTGTTTTTCACAGGAAATATATTGTCCCGGGTCTATATTTTTGCATGATCCCAAAAGACTATTATTAACAGTTTTTTTTTCTTTTTATTGCCCCTTGTGAATATAAGTTGAAGTTTCTATATTTTTGCTTTGGTTTTATTGTCATATCAGTTTATTGATATGGTAGCTTTATTGTTTTGTGAAGATTGTCGTCGTGAAAAATTTTTCATAATGGGGTAAAAATTTTCATAGAAATTTTGACATGGGGGCTTATTTTCATGATATTTTAAAAGTTTGTAAGATTTGTCAAGATGAAACTATTGTCCCGGTGATTGAGTTATATTGATTTATTTCAAGATGGTTTGTGTCATGGTGGTTTTTGTTTTTGCGTATTTTAATTTTAGTTTTTTGAAGACTTTACTGTCAGTTACCAATGTTATGGGGGAAAAAATTTTTCAGGGAATTTATATTATGAAAACCTTTTATAATTTTTTCCATTTTTAAATTTTTTTTTCCAAAAAAGAAATTATTTTTTTTTGTTTTTATATTTTCATTTTTACATTTTTTTTGTTTTTTTTGTGATTTATGAAAACATGATAACTATAATTCGTAATTAATTGGAAAATTTTTGACATATTGTATTAAAAATGATTCATTTTGGGTTTATTTTGCCAAGTAATTTATTTGCAATTTTATACATTTTTGCCAATTTTAGTTTTTTTTTGGGTTTTTGCCTGAGGATTTTCATTTAAAAAAAAGGGTTTCTTTTTGTTAAATATTGGGGATACATTTTGTTTGTATTATTTTTTTTGGTTAAAAATGAAATTTTATTTTGTTTTTTTTTTGGGTATATTAAGGGGGAACCTTTGTGGTTTTTTTCTTTTTTTTTAAAATTTTCTTTTTTAGTAATTTTTTTCCCCTTGTGTATATTGTATGGTGATTTTTGCCATAATATTATTTGTCATTTGATTGTTGAATTGTGGCAATATTGTCTTAATGTAATGTCATGTTTCTGTATTGTCTTGGTGGTTGTATTGTAAATCGTGTCTATATGGTATGTAGTTATATTTTCATTAAGGTTTATTTTGGGTATGTAACTATATTCCCATGGGGCTATATTTTTAAAATAAATATATTCCATGATGGTATTTGTTATTTTTTGTTATTTTATACAAGTGAGGTGATTGTCTTTTCATGTTCCCTTTATATCAGAGGTACTTATATTGTTATCATAAGATTACAGTCAAACGACAATATAGTCGCCATGCCAATATTTTTCAACCTTAAGTAATGGGTATCATGATAATATATCGCTTATAAACAGAATATGCACGATTAAAAATGACAATATACCACCTATAAAAAAAAATCACCTTCCAATATAGCCAAGGTGACGATATATATAACATAGCAATGTAAACCCAAATTAGAAGATAGTCAAAATGACTTTATTTCATAATGATAATTGCGTCACTATGAAAATTTGTTCCCAATGAAAGTATAGCTACACTGAATTAAAGCCATATTTCACTAAATAGTAACAATTGAAAAACGCATCAAACGACAATATAGCCACCATGGTTGTACAGCCACCATAACAATAATGTTACAACATTAATCATATCTGTGATATTAGAGGAAACTTGAAAAAATTTTTACAATTACCATAAAAGTATCATGAGAATATAGCATCCATATCAACATATTTCCCATGACAATTTAGCCATTTATGATAGTATGGTTCACAACTACAATATATTCACTATAACAACAAAGCCACCATGGCCATATAACTGATATAACAATATAGTCAACGCAAATTAAAAGAAACATTCAGAATATGTTCAAAACGTCAATATAGCACCAGACAATATAGATACCGTGACAAAATAGTCGCTTTCGGATCATAGGAAACATATAGCCTCTAAAGTATATAGTGTCCAGGAGACAAATAGCGTCCAAAACGAATTTATCAATACTATACAGCCGCCCTTGACAGTATAGCCCATAAAACTGTCGGAACCATGAAAATGTACCTTCTATACCAATATAACTACTATCAAAATGAAGTCAACATGCAAAAAATGATCAAAAGAGGTATTTCCATGCTATATAGTTACAATAATCATACATTAATGATGATAATTTAATCAGCATTTTCACATTAAGCACCTCACCGTTTAAAAGCATGACGGACTAAGTTACATGATGATATGATATCCAGACAGATACACTCAAGATGCCAAATAAGCAGTCATAGAAATATTATCATGATCATATAATCACAACCAAATAATAGTGTAAAGACAAAATACATCCCTAACGATGTAAATTGACCGTAGAATATATAACCATCAAGTTGATATAGCGACCAAGATAATGTTTGCCAGGATGGCGTTATATTGAACATAACAAATACATCCGCCATGCCAATATCGTCATCTTTTCAATGTAGCTTACATGAAATATAGTAACCTTGACAATGTAGGTTACCATGATAACGTTATTCCAATGTAAAAATGTCGAAAACAACCAGTTGGGCTGCAAACACTATATCACCATGCTAATCTGCCAAAATTCTAGTATAGCCATCATGGCAATATACCAAAAGGAAAAAAAAATATCACCGCAATAAGATAGCTAACTTAACAATATAGCTACTTGACAAAAAGCCATGATGGCATTATAGTTTACCATAAGAATGTAATCTTGATGACAGTATAGCCATCATGAACATAGAGTCACGATGACAAGACAACCATAATGATTATACAGGCAACATGACAATACAGTCTCTATGACAAATATTGCCATTCAATTTAATAAATCAAATGACAATATAGAATTATGGCAACACATGTCACCATGACCATATATTCAAAAATACAATGAAATACTAACAACAAAATGATCAAACCATGAAAATATAGCTACCCTGACATTATGGATTCCATTGTAATGTAGCCACGAACTAATACTACTTCACCAAGACAGTACTAAAACTATAAACAATATAGCATATCATGACAATGTATTCACCTCATAATCAAAACAAATAGAAATATTCGTTTTTATAATGATATATCTCCACAAGTAAATCACCCCATTAAATAAGCTACAATAAAAAATGTAGTCACATATAGTTATTTAGGAATATAGCCACTAAGAGATTTGTAGTCATAATGACAAATAGTCACCAAGAAATATACTGTCACTTTAATGATATAGTTATCAAGATAATGTATCACTCATGGAAAAAATATACATGATTAAAAAAATGACAAATAGGAACTATAAAGAGAGCACCTTCCCAAATTTATAGCAAGGTGACGATATGTAAATCTTCGTAATGTAACGAAATGAGCAGAATAGCCAAAATTGACGATAATTTTTTCTTTTTAATGACAAATACTGCCACTACGAAAATATATTCCCCATGACACTGTACTACAATGAAATAAAGCAATCTTCACAAAAGGGGGTAACATTGAAATACAGGAAAACGACAATAATAGCCACCATGGACAATGCAGCTATCGTGACAATAATGTCACGATATTACATCAATCGCCAGGCTATTAGAGTCACCTTGAACAGTAATCTTTCAAGGGACTTTATGAATATCATGAAAATATTGCCCCCCCATGTCAACATATTTCCTATGATAATTTACCCCATTAATGATAATATAGTCAGGGACGACAAGATATTCACTATGACAATAAAGCTACCATGATCATATAACTGATATGACAATATAGATTTCAGGATATGTAGTGTCCACGACCAATATAGACATTAGGGGCAACACAGTAACCATGAAAAATTATACTCAAAAATACAATAAAAATCGTCATAACAAAATGTTTCCAACCATGAAAATATATTTTACCCTGCACTATGACTTTTAGTTATAATGTAACCAACAAAAATATACATTCAACATGGGCAGTACTGAAACTAAAAACAATATCGCATATCATGGCAATATATTCATATAATGATTTAGAAAAAGGAAATTTTCGTTTTTATGATATATCTTCAAGGGCAAAATCAACACCACTATATATTGCTACAATGAAAATGCAGTCAAACTGTCATTATAACCATCACCCATGAAATAGTCACCATGACAGTATTACCCCATCTTAGCAATATAGCCACTAAGAGATTAGGGTTTCCATAATGTCAACATTGTCACAATGACAATATACTGTCACCTTAATAGTAAAGTATCACAAAAAAATGTATCGCTTATGAAAAAATATGGATGAGTTAAAGAAAATGACAATATGGAAACTACAAAAAGAGATCACCTTGGACATTATAGCCAAGGTGACGATATGTAAATTTTCGCAATATAACCAAAATGAGTAGATAGCCAAAATGACGGTTTATGTTTATAATGACAATACTCTGCTATAAAAACATATCCCCCTTTGACACTATAGTACAATGACAATAAAGCAATCTTAAAAAAAAGAGTAACAGTGAAATACAGCAAACGATTATATAGCCACCATCAAATTTACAGCCACTATGACAGTAATGTCACGATATAATTCACGGGACTATATAAACATCATGGAAAATAAGGCTTCCATGTCAACTACTTACCATGACAATTTAGCCAATATTATGATTATAGTCCAAGACGGCAATATTTCACTATAACAATTATAACTATGATCGTATAAGTGATATGACAATACAGTCAACGCAACAATAAGGAATCCTTAAAATTTTATATTCATTATTACAATTATAAGCACCTGATAATTTTTGATGCTTGTGACAAAATAGTCTCCTTTCGAATCATAGAAAAACATATTAGGCTTCAGGACAATATAGTGGTCCATGACAAAAAAAGGCGACTAAGACAAGATTTTTAATTAATTTTTAATAATCATCTTGACAGTATAGCCGTTTAAAACTATGAAAAAAACAATGAAAATGTACCTGCCATAACAATATAGCTACCATGAAAGTGAGCCAACATGACAAAAATTGTCAAAATGATTTTTTATAATCGCCATTACAACTTAGTTACCATAATCATATATCAATCATGATAATATCATCAGGAGGCTGACAAAAAAACCACCATCACAGTAGAAAAACCATGACAATATAGTGACATGATAATATGATATCTAAAACATTTGCACTCACATTACCAAATAAGCCGCCATGAAAATATTATCGTGATCATATGATTAAAACAAAATTGTAGTTAAATGACAAATTTTATCCCCAACGACAAAAATTAACCATAGCAATATAGCTAGCAAGTAAATATAGCGACCAAAGATAATATAGTTAGGATGGCATTATATTGGAAAATAAACAATACAGCCCACAATGGCAATATCGTCACCATGACAAAAGGAGATACCATGAAAAAATATGGTAACATTGACAATGTAGCTACTTTTGATAATAAAAATCCCATGGAACATTTTCCACAATAACAGTTTATTTGCTAAGTCACTATATCACCATGCCAATATCGCCAAAATGTTAGTTAGGCATCATCACCAAAAATACCACCCGAAAAAAAAAATAAGCACCACAGTGATATAGCTAACTTAACAATATAGCTATCCTGATAATATATTCAATATGAAAAAAACAGTCTCCTCCTTACAGTATAACAAAAATGAAAAAATAGCTATCATGGATATGTGTCACCTATCAATATAGTCACCCATGGCAATATAGTTACCATAACCATGTAATCATAAACTGGAATATAACCAAAAATGACTATATAGTCAAGATGACATGCAACTATCTGGGCAATACAAGGGAAACATGACATTAGAGTCTCTACGACAATATTGCAATCGCTTCAACAAATTAAATGATGATATAGATATTACTGGAACACAGTCACCATGACAGTATTATCACAAATGCAATATAACCGCGATAACAAAATTATACTACAATGAAAATCTAGCCACCCTGCCACTGCAATATAGCTAACATAATAATACATTCACTACGACAGTACTGAAACCATGACAATATAGCATATCATGACAATGTAATCACCTGATGACAGTCGCGCACCAGCTTCCAACGTGTACGGAGCTGCTGTCGTCTTTCAGAGCTAGGTTGTAGCTATTCCTCCCTGCGATGTCGCTACCCTTGCTTTGTTTTGAAGGTTTTATCTTATATGATCATGATTGGTGTAGGATTATCGAAACTATAAAGTGATATCGTTTGTATTTCATTGTAATGAATTTGTCATAGTAACTATATTTTCATGATGTTAAAGTACTCATTGTATATTCATTATCAAGGTGACTAATGACATGGCGATGATTTGTATGGTGACATTATTACCATGGTGGCTGAACTATGATGGTGGCTATATTCTCGTTTGCTGTATTTTCAATGTTGCTCTTTTGTGAATATGGCTTTGTTGTCAGTGTAGCTATAGTGTCATGGGGAACATATCTTTATAGTGGCAGTATTGTCATTATGACCATACCGTCATTTTGGCTATCTTTTCATTTTAATTATATTGCTATAATGTATATATCGTCACCTTAGCTATATTGGCAAGGTGATCTTTTTATAGGTGATATATTGTCATTATTTAACTCTTGCATACTTTGTCATAAGCGAAATATTATCATGATGATTATGTTTATATGGTGACAATAATGTCACGATATACATCAATCGCCAGGCTATTAGAGTCACCTTGACAGTAATCTTTCAATGACTTTATGAATATCATGAAAATATTGCCCTCATGTCAACATATTTCCTATGATAATTTAGCCATTATGATAATATAGTCACGACGACAAGATATTCACTATGACAATAAAGCTACCATGATCATATAACTGATATGACAATATAGATTTCAGGATATGTAGTGTCCACGACAATATAGACATTACGGCAACACAGTAACCATGAGAATATACTCAAAAATACAATAAAATCGTCATAACAAAATGATCCAACCATGAAAATATAGTTACCCTGCCACTATGACTTTAGTTATAATGTAACCAACATAATATACATTCAACATGGCAGTACTGAAACTATAACAATATCGCATATCATGGCAATATATTCATATAATGATTTACGAAAAAGGAAATTTTCGTTTTTATGATATATCTTCAAGGGCAAAATCAACACCACTATATATGCTACAATGAAAATGCAGTCAAACTGTCATTATAACCATCATCATGAAATAGTCACCATGACAGTATACTCATCTTAGCAATATAGCCACTAAGAGATTGTAGTCATAATGACAATATAGTCACCAAGAATATATACTGTCACTTTAATGATATAGTTATCAAGATAATGTATCACTCATGGAAAAATATACATGATTAAAAAAATGACAATATAGGAACTATAAAGAGAGCACCTTGCCAATATAGCCAAGGTGACGATATGTAAATTTTCGCAATATAACCAAAATGAGTAGATAGCCAAAATGACGGTATGTTTATAATGACAATACTTCTGCTATAAAAACATATCCCCCATGACACTATAGCTACAATGACAATAAAGCTACCATGATCATATAACTGATATGACAATATAGATTTCAGGATATGTAGTGTCCACGACAATATAGACATTACGGCAACACAGTAACCATGAGAATATACTCAAAAATACAATAAAATCGTCATAACAAAATGATCCAACCATGAAAATATAGTTACCCTGCCACTATGACTTTAGTTATAATGTAACCAACATAATATACATTCACCAAGACAGTACTAAAACTATAACAATATCGCATATCATGGCAATATATTCATATAATGATTTACGAAAAAGGAAATTTTCGTTTTTATGATATATCTTCAAGGGCAAAATCAACACCACTATATATGCTACAATGAAAATGCAGTCAAACTGTCATTATAACCATCATCATGAAATAGTCACCATGACAGTATACTCATCTTAGCAATATAGCCACTAAGAGATTGTAGTCATAATGACAATATAGTCACCAAGAATATATACTGTCACTTTAATGATATAGTTATCAAGATAATGTATCACTCATGGAAAAATATACATGATTAAAAAAATGACAATATAGGAACTATAAAGAGAGCACCTTGCCAATATAGCCAAGGTGACGATATGTAAATCTTCGTAATGTAACCGAAATGAGCAGATAGCCAAAATGACGGTATGTTTATAATGACAATACTTCTGCTATAAAAACATATCCCCCATGATGGCTATTAAAAAATTTAGAGATATTGGATGGTGTCATCGTTTTTAGAAGTAAACTCTTGTTGGGGGTATTTTTTGGGGTTATTTTTATTTAAATTATTTTGCCATGGCCCCTTACTTTGTCAACTTTAAACATTTTTCAGGGTTACCCCTTTATTGCCTTGGGGGCGCCCTTTTTGGCCCCCGGTGGTGTTTTGCAATTTTCAAACAATGCCCCGTACATTATCTTGGTGCTATAACAAGTTGATGGCAAAAATTGCCAAGACAAAAATTTTTCGTTGAGGATATATTTTTTCACTCCCTACCTTTTTTTGTGATTATATGTTGAAAACCAAATATTCAGGGGGCTTTTTTTGGTATTGAAAGTGTAAGGTAGGATTTTCATACCCATATGCACTTAACTGTCGGGTTTTTTTATGTGTATTTTTTTATGTTACCCAGGGTTATATGATAGATTTTTTAAAGATTATTCCGTAAAAATTTTTAAATGACGATATATTTCCATGATAATTTTTTCAAGTTGACAAAAAAATTTCATGAATCTATAATGTTTTTGGCAGGTCCCCAAAATTTCATGTTGTTAATTTTTTATGGTCTATATGTAAGGGTGTCTATATTATTTTGATAAAACCCTTTTTTGGGTTTGGGTTTTTTGTATAGGACTATGTTGCCTCCCGGTATATTTTTTGCAAAGTTTTAAAAAGCGACAAATTTGTCAAGCTTTATATTGTCAGTAGTTATATCCCAAGGTGAAAAATGTTTTTGTATATTTCTTTTTTGTTTTTTTTGTATTTTTAATCAGTTTTTTAAAATCATGTGGCAATATTGTTATAGTAAATACATTGCCGTCATGATATATTATAAAAACCCCAGATTATCAGGGCCCGACATGTTGACAGGGAAAAGGGTTTTAAATTTTTTTTTTCATGATTTTTTATATAGTCATTGTAAGTTTATTATAAAATGATAAGGGAAATGGCGATGATTTGTATGGTGACATTATTCCATGGTGGTAACTTTTTGAATTGGTGGCTATATTCCGTTTGCTGAAATTTTCAATGTTGCTCTTTTGGAATATGGCTTTTTTTTGTCAGTGTAGTATAGTGTCATGGGGAACATATTTTATAGTGGCGGGTATTGTCATTATGACCAAAACCGTCATTTTGGCATCTTTTCTTTTTAAATTAATTGTATTTTGTATATTTTTCGTCACCTTAGCTATATTGGCAAGGTGATCTTTTTTTAGGTGATATATTGTCATTTTTTAAAATTTGATACTTTGTCATAAGCGAAATATTTTTCATGATATTATGTTTATTTTGGTGAAAATTTAATGTCTTAGCAAATATAATATCATTTGACTATAATATCACATTTGGCTATATTCCAAGTTTAACTATATTGTTATAGTGACTTTTTTATAAAGGGATTTTTATAATTAAAAGGGCTGTATTTTGTAGAAGCTTTTTTAATGGTGTTATATTGTTGAGGATATACCATTATAGAAGAAAAATTGTCATTTTTTTTAAATGTTATTTACATTCCCTTGATATGGTATATGTTATGGTTTAGTATGTATGGAAAACCCTTTTATTTTGTTTCTAATTGCAATGGAAACCAAAATGGTAGGTGGCTATATTTTCATGGTAGGATCATTTTATCATGGCGATTTTTGTTTTTCCTGAGTATATTGTCATGGTGTTTGTTCCTTTTTCTTTAGGGGCATTTAATTTTTTTGAATTAGGGGGAATATTTTCTTAGGGGACGGTATTTTTATTTTAAGTAACGGTGGTTGTTTGTAAAGTGATTTATAGTTTTTGGAATTGTGTTAAGATAACATTTTAAAGGAATATATTAAAATATGGCGTATTTTTAAAATCACTTTTATCCCCATGATGGCTATTTGTATTTTTGTTATATAAAAAAGGAGGAAAATTTTTTTATTTTTGGCAATATTATCAGAATAGTAAATTGTCGAGAAGTGGGTATATGAAATTTTTTTTTGGGGTTATAATCAGAGGAATAAAAACTTTTGGCGATATTGCTGGCGAAAAGTGTTTTAGCAGAAAACTCTTGTTTTTGTGGACTTTTTTTTCAATTGTTTTATTTTATCATGGTAAAAATTTAGTTAAGGTTTATATATTTTCATAGTGGGTTTTTACATTGTTGGTAAAGAATTGGCTGGTGGTTGTATTCTTTTTTTTAATAGATGGTCCTGGAAATTTTTTGGGTCGTATATCAATTGATGGCTATTTGTTTGGAAAATTTTGCCATTTTTTTTTTTTTTTTATTTTTTTTTTTGGGAAATATTTTTTGTAATTAGTGAAAATACTGTTGTCTTTATGATTGATTTATTTTATGGAAACTTATATGGTATTTAAGTGAAAGTGAAAGTTTTATATCTAAAAAAATGCACTTAAATTGTCAGGGGTTTTTACACTTTTGATTTTGTTTATGTCAACCTGCTGATTATAAAATTCTGATTAGTGTATGTTTAATGGTAACTTTATTGAAATTGTCGTTTTATTTCAAAATTTAATAAATTTTTTCATTTTTGACTTTCAATTCCCTGACAGCTTTAGTGTTATGACTATATCATGGGGGATAAATCCCGTCTTTACTGTTTTTTCCAGAGGGCTATATGGTCCTGGAGTCTATATTTTTGTATGATCCCAAAAAGACTATCTATTAAAAGTATCTTTATTTTCAGGTGGTTATATTCCCCTTATTTAATATAAGTTGAATGTTTTTATATTTTTGCTTTCATTATATTGTATAAGTTATATGATCATGGTTGCTTTATTGTCATAGCGAATAGATTGTCGTTGGGGGACTATATTTTATTTTTGGGGTAAATTTCATTTGCAAATATTTTTGAAATGGGGGCTTTTTTTATTTATATTTTTTAAAATTTAAAGTAAGATTATGTAAGGGAATTATTGTCCCGGTGATTGAGTTTTAAGTGATATAAATTTTCAAAATGGCTGAAATTTTATGGTGGCTTTTATTTTTTTAAATTTGCTGTATTTTGTTTTTTAAATTTTGTGAAGAAAGCTTTCCCGTCATTTTCCCATAGTGTCATGGGGAAAAAATTAAAATTTATAGTGGAATTATTGTCTTACAAATACTGGGCATTTTGGCCCTCTCCCTTTTTTTTGGTACATTTCTAATTATATATATGTTTCTATTGGTATTTAGCAAAGTGATTTTTTTTTATGTTGTATATTTTCATTTTTTTAAAAATACATTTTTTTTGTAATGATAATTAAAATGATAGCTATAAAATTCCGGTAATATAATTGGCTTTTGCTATATTGATATATTGAAATTATTGACTTTTTATTGACTATATTGATATATTTGACTTTTTAATTTTGACTATATTTTTTTTTTTTTATTTTTTAAAATACATTTTTTTGTGTAATGTTTAAATTTCTGATAGTATTTCCCTTTCCCGGTTTTTAACTTTTTATATTTTTTGGCATTTTGACTATATTGTTATTATGACAATGATATCATGTTGGATATCTTGCCAAAATAACTTTATTGTATGGTGTTATTTCATCATGATGGTTATAATTATGATGACTAATTTTTAGGTAGTTTTATATTGGTGTTGGGTTTGCCCCGAGGATGTATATTATAAAATGAGATTCTCATTTTGATTAAATCATTAGGGGACTACATTTTCGTGATAAGCTATATTGTTATGGCTTCAGGAATGTCAATGTATATGTATTATTATGTTGGCTATATTCCAATGGAAGCCATTGTGGCAGGGTGGCTATATTTTCATTTTTTAATAATACATTTTTTGTCGTAAGTGATAATTATCATGATAGCTATAACATTCCGGTAACTATATATTGGCATTTTGACTATATTGACTATATTGACTATATTGACTATATTGACTCTATTGACTATATTGACTATATTGACTATATTGACTATATTGACTATATTTGACTATATTGACTATATTGACTATATTGACTATATTTGACTATATTGACTCTATTGACTATATTGACTATATTGACTATATTGACTCTATTGACTATATTGACTATATTGACTATATTTGACTATATTGACTATATTGACTCTATTGACTATATTGACTATATTGACTATATTGACTATATTTGACTATATTGACTATATTGACTATATTTGACTATATTGTTATTTTCATTTTTTAATAATACATTTTTTGTCGTAAGTGATAATTATCATGATAGCTATAACATTCCGGTAACTATATATTGGCATTTTGACTATATTGACTATATTGACTATATTTGACTATATTGTTATTTTCATTTTTTAATAATACATTTTTTGTCGTAAGTGATAATTATCATGATAGCTATAACATTCCGGTAACTATATATTGGCATTTTGACTATATTGACTATATTGACTATATTGACTCTATTGACTATATTGACTATATTGACTATATTGACTCTATTGACTATATTGACTATATTGACTATATTGACTCTATTGACTATATTGACTATATTGACTATATTGACTATATTGACTATATTGACTCTATTGACTATATTGACTATATTGACTATATTGACTATATTGACTATATTGACTATATTGACTCTATTGACTATATTGACTATATTGACTCTATTGACTATATTGACTCTATTGACTATATTGACTATATTGACTCTATTGACTATATTGACTATATTGACTATATTGACTATATTTGACTATATTGTTATTTTCATTTTTTAATAATACATTTTTTGTCGTAAGTGATAATTATCATGATAGCTATAACATTCCGGTAACTATATATTGGCATTTTGACTATATTGACTATATTGACTATATTGACTCTATTGACTATATTGACTCTATTGACTATATTGACTATATTGACTATATTGACTCTATTGACTATATTGACTATATTGACTATATTTGACTATATTGTTATTTTCATTTTTTAATAATACATTTTTTGTCGTAAGTGATAATTATCATGATAGCTATAACATTCCGGTAACTATATATTGGCATTTTGACTATATTGACTCTATTGACTATATTGACTATATTGACTATATTTGACTATATTGACTATATTGACTATATTGACTATATTGACTATATTTGACTATATTGACTATATTGACTATATTGACTCTATTGACTATATTGACTATATTGACTATATTGACTATATTTTCATTATGGCTAAATTGTCATAGCAAATATCTTGACATGGGGGCTATATTTTTATGATATTTATAAAGTTATTGTAAGATTACTGTCAAGGTAACTCTATTGTCCAGGTGATTGAGTTATAACGTGATATAATTGTCAAGATGGCTGTATTGTCATGGTGGCTATATTGTTAAAATAAGATTAGTCATAAAGACAATATAGTCGCCATGCCAATATTTTCACCTCAATGATATGGGTATCATGATAATATGTCGCTTATAACAGAATATGCACGATTAAAAAATGACAATATACCACCTATAAAAAAATCACCTTCTCAATATAGCCAAGATGACGATATATATAACATAGCAATGTAACCCAAATTAGAAGTAGCCAAAATGACTTTATGTCATAATGACAATTGCGTCACTATGAAAATTTGTTCCCAATGAAAGTATAGCTACACAGACATTAAAGCCATATTCACTAAATAGTAACATTGAAAACGCATCAAACGACAATATAGCCATCATGACAATGCAGCTATCGTGACAATAATGTCACGATATACATCAATCGCCAGGATGTTAGAGTCACCTTGATAGGAATCTTTCAATGACTTTATGAATATCATGAAAATATAGCCCTCATGTCAACATATTTCCTATGACAATTTAGCCATTATGATAATATAGTCACGACGACAAGATATTCACTATGACAATAAAGCTACCATGATCATATAACTGATATAACAATATAGTTAACGCAACACTACAGAAACATTCAGAATATGTTCAAAACGTCAATATTGCCACCTGACAATGTAGATACCGCGACAAATTAGTCGCTTTCGAATCATAGGAAACATAGAGCCTCTAAAGTATATAGTGTCCAGGAGACAATAGTGTCCAAAACAGAATTTATCAATACTATACAGCCACCTTGACAGTATAGCCCATAAAACAGTCAGAACCATGAAAATGTACCTTCCATACCAATATAACTACTATCAAAATGAAGTCAACATACCAAAATGATCAAAAAAGATATTGCCATTGCTATATAGTTACAATAATCATACATTAATGATGATAATGTAATCAGGATGGCGTTGTATTGAACATAACAATACACACGCCATGCCAATATCGTCATCTTTACAATGTAGCTTGAATGAAATATAGTAACGTTGATAATGTAGGTACCATGATAATGTATTCCCATGAAAAAATGTCCAAAACAACAGTTGGGATGCGAACATTATATCACCATGCTAATCTTGCCAAAATTCTAGTATAGCCATCATAGCAATATACCAAAAGGAAAAAAATGTATCACTCATGAAAAAAATATACATGATTAAAAAAAAAGACAATATAGCAACTATAAAGAGATCACCTTGCCAATATAGCCAAGGTGACGATATATAAATCTTCGCAATGTAACCAAAATGAAAAGGTAGCCAAAATGACGATATTTTCATAATGACAATACTGCTACTACGAAAATATATTCCCGATGGCACTATAACTACAATGACAATAAAGCAATCTTCAGAAAAGAGTAACATTGAAAATACAGGAAACGACAATATAGCCATCATGACAATGCAGCTATCGTGACAATAATGTCACGATATACATCAATCGCCAGGATGTTAGAGTCACCTTGATAGGAATCTTTCAATGACTTTATGAATATCATGAAAATATAGCCCTCATGTCAACATATTTCCTATGACAATTTAGCCATTATGATAATATAGTCACGACGACAAGATATTCACTATGACAATAAAGCTACCATGATCATATAACTGATATGACAATATAGATTTCAGAATATGTAGTGTCAGGGACAATATAGAAATTACGGCAACACAGTAACCATGAGAATATACTCAAAAATACAATAAAATCGTCATAACAAAATGATCGAAACATGAAAATATAGTTACCCTGCCACTATGACTTTAATTGTAATGTAACCAACATAATATACGTTCAACATGACAGTACTGAATTTATAACAATATCGCATATCATGGCAATATACTCACATGACAATTTAAAAAAAAGGAAATTTTCGTTTTTATTATATATCTTCAAGGGCAAAACCAACACCTTAA
>NC_092278.1:8278448-8323679 GCF_036320965.1 Panulirus ornatus | reverse complement strand
GTGTTGGGTTTGCCCTTGAGGATGTATAATTATAAAACGAGATTCTCATTTGATGAAATCATTAGGGGACTACATTGTCGTGATATGCTATATTGTTATGGTTTCAGGAATGTCACTGTATATGTATTATTATGTTGGCTATATTCCAATGGAAGCCATAGTGGCAGAGTGGCTATATTTTCATAATATAATCATTTTGTTATGTCGATTAATATTCCACTTGTGTGTATATTATCATGGTGACTGTTGCCATAATATCATTACTGTCATTTGATTTGTTGAATTAGAGGTTATATTGTCATGATATAATGTCATGGTTCCTGTATTGTCTTGGTGGTTGTATTGTTATCGTGTGTATATGGTCATGGTAGTAATATTTCTATTAAGATTATAGTGATATGGTAACAATATTGCCTTGTTGGCTATATTGTTAAATGAATATATTGCCATGATGGCTGTTTGTTATCTTTTTGTTATATTACAAGGGGTGATGGTCTTTTCATATTGCCCATATATCAGGGTACCTATATTGTTATCATAAGATTACAGTCATAAAGACAATATAGTCGCAATATATTCTCTTGGACGCTATGTGTTTGCTATGATCCAAAAATGACTATTTTGTCACAGTATTTATATTTTCATGTGGCTGTATTCTCAGAGTGGATATGATTTATAAATGCGTTTCTTGTTGCGTTGACTATATTGTCATATCATTTATGTGATCATGGTGGCTTTATTGTTATGGTGAATGTATTAGCGTCTTGACTATATTATCAGAATGGTGAAACTGTCACTTTAAAGATATTCTTATGGAGGCTATATTTTCACGACAAATATATTTATATGGATGCTATATTTTCATGATGTTCATGTACTCATTGTATACTCATTATCAAGGTGACGCTAATGTCCTGGAGATTGATTTATATCGAGAGATTATTGTCATGGTGGTTGTATTGTCTTGATGGCTGTATAGTCGTTTGCTATTTTTTCAATAGTACTCTTTTTGTGAAGATGGCTTTATTGTCAGTGAAGCTGGAGAATCGTGGGGAACATATTTTCATAGCTGCGGTATTATCATTATGAACATATCGTCATTCTGGTTATCATCTCTTTTTCTTTACGTTGTTATGATGTATATATCGTCACCTTGACTATAGTGGCAAGGTGATCTTTTGTATAGGTGATATACTGTCATTTTCTAATCATGCATATTTTATCACAAGCGATATATCATTTTGATAACTTTATAATTAAGGTGACAGTATTTTGATAGCGACTATATTGTCATAATGACTATAATCTCAGAGTGGCTATATTGCCATGGTCACTATTTCATCATGATATTTATGTCATAGGGACTGTATTTTCATATCAGCTTTTTAATGGTGTATAAAATTTTGTCCCTGAGGTTATACCATGATAGAAGCGATATTTTTATTTTTCATTAAATGATCAAGTGACTACATTGTCATGATATGCTATATTGTTATGGTTTTAGTACTGTCGTGGTGAATGTTTTGTTATTGAGGCTATATTGTAATGGAGGCAATAGTGTCAGGGTGACTATATTTTCTTGGAAGGATCATTTTATTATGACGATTATATAACATTTCTGAGTATATTGTCATCGTGATTTTGTTGCCATAATATCTATATTGTCATTTAACTTGTTGAATTCGTGGCAATATTGTCTTGGATCATTATTGTTTCAATTTATGTGATTTTGATTGAGTGTAGTTCTGTCTTCAAAGTAACTTGAATTATTGACATGTGATGTGGACAAGTGAAGTCTTGGTAATGATTGTCATAAACAGAGAGGGAGTATCTGGAGAGTATAATAAGGCTTTTAGATAAATCATTGATTTTGGTTTCTTTGCAAATGTAACACTTAACCCAAATGTGAGACCAGTCATGTGATTATTGGTGAAGAAGGCTGATGAAGCAGATGAGACTGGTGTAAGAAAATACATGTATCAAGTGTATAGATTGAATGAACATTGTAACAGGTCAAAATTAGATTAGCTGCTGCTTTTTCTTTTATAATCAAGTTATATTTTAAAACAAGGAATGTTGTGTGAGATAAAGAGAATGTGGAAAGAAATGTGAGACCCAAGATTTTAGTGGATAATGATATTTGTAAGCATAGTCTACAATGATGACAAGAAAGGTTAAAACATATATATATATATATATATATATATATATATATATATATGTATATATATATATATATATATATATATACGTGGGAGGTGTTCTTGGTCCCCTGTCTCCGGGGATAGCAAATATATATATATATATATATATATATTTGCTATCCCTGGAGATGGGGGATTGAGAATGCTTCCCACGTATTCCCTGCGTGTCGTAGAAGGCGACTAAAAGGGGAGGGAGCGGGGGGCTGGAAATCCTCCCCTCTCGTTTTTTTTTTTTTTTCTAATTTTCCAAAAGAAGGAACAGAGAATTGGGCCAGGTGAGGGTATTCCCTCAAAGGCCCAGTCCTCTGTTCTTAATGCTACCTCGCTAACGCGGGAAATGGCGAATAGTTTAAAAGAAAAGAAAAGATTGTCTTAGAGACTGTATTTTGATGTTTTCTGTATTGTAATGGTAGTTATATTGTCATCTTGACTATAAGGACATAGTTACTATATTGCCATTAAGAATACATTGCTATGGTAATCATATTGCCATGATGGCTATATTGTTTGGTTTCCATATTGCCATGTTGGCTATATTGTTCAGTTACCATATTGCCATGATGGCTATTTGTTATTTTCTTTCTTTTATATTTCAAGGAGGTGGCTGTCTTTTAATATTACCTATATTGTCAGAGTAGAATATTATCAAGTTAGCTATATCGTTGTGATGAGTATTTTTTTCTGTTGATATATTGCCATGATGGCTATACTAACATTTTAGAGATATTGGCATGGTGATATATCGTCTTAGCAGCTAAACTCATGTTGTGGCTATCTTTTGTGAATTTTCTATCTTGAATATTTTGCCATGGCAGCTATATTATCAACGTTACTATATTTTCCTGGTAGCTATATTGTCATGCTGACGACATTGGTACGGTGTCTCAATTGTAATTGTCAATACAATGCTCGCTACATTATCTTGGTCGCTAGAACAAGTTGATGGCTCTATTGCTATGATTAATTTTGTCGTTAGGGATATATTTGTCACTACCTACAGTATTGTTGTGATTATATGGTCATGAAAACAATATATTCATGGTGGCTTCTTTGGTATTGTAAGTGTAAGTGTATGGATATCATATCATCATGTCACTTATACTGTCATGGTTTTTATACTGTGATATTGTTAATGTCAAGCTGCTGATTATATGATCATGATTGGTCTATGATTATGGTAACTATATTGTAATACCGATGATTATTAATTATGATAATTTTGTCATGTTGACTAAAATTTCATGACATCTATAATGTTTTGGCAGGTACAGTTTCATGATTGTTACATTGTTTTATGATCTATACTGTCAAGGTGTCTATATTATAATGATATATCCTGTCTCAGTCGCTATTTTGTCATAGAAACTATGCTGTCCTGAGGTATATGTTTGCTATGATTCAAAAGCGACTATTTGTCACAGTATCTATATTGGCATGTAGTTATACTGCCATAGTGAATATTTTTGTATATTTCTTTTTTGCTTCTTTGACTGTATAGTCACATCAGTTATATGATCACTGTGGCTATATTGTTATAGTGAATAAATTGCCGTCATGACTATATTATCATAATGGTCAGATTATCATGGCAGAGATGTTAATATGGATGCTATATTTTCATGATATTTATATAGTCATTGTAAGTTTATTATCAAGGTGACTAATGACATGGTGACGATTTGGTTTTTTTTTTTTTATACTTTGTCGCTGTCTCCCGCATTTGCGAGGTAGCGCAAGGAAACAGACGAAAGAAATGGTGACGATTTGTATCGTGACATTATTATCATGATGGCTGAACTATGATGGTGGCTATATTTTCGTTTGCCCTATTTTCAATGTTGCTCTATTTTGAATATAGCTTTGTTGTCAGTGTATCTATAGTGTCAATGGGAACATATTTTCATAGTGGCTGTATTGTCATTATGACCATACCGTCATTTTGGCTATATTTTCATTTTAGTTACATTACTATAATGTATATATCGTCACCTTAGCTATATTGGCAAGGTGATCTTTTTATAGGTGATATATTTTTTTTTTTTTTTTTTTTTTATACTTTGTCGCTGTCTCCCGCGTTTGCGAGGTAGCGCAAGGAAACAGACGAAAGAAATGGCCCAACCCCCCCCATACACATGTACATACACACGTCCACACACGCAAATATACATACCTACACAGCTTTCCATGGTTTACCCCAGACGCTTCACATGCCTTGATTCAATCCACTGACAGCACGTCAACCCCTGTATACCACATCGCTCCAATTCACTCTATTCCTTGCCCTCCTTTCACCCTCCTGCATGTTCAGGCCCCGATCACACAAAATCCTTTTCACTCCATCTTTCCACCTCCAATTTGGTCTCCCTCTTCTCCTCGTTCCCTCCACCTCCGACACATATATCCTCTTGGTCAATCTTTCCTCACTCATTCTCTCCATGTGCCCAAACCATTTCAAAACACCCTCTTCTGCTCTCTCAACCACGCTCTTTTTATTTCCACACATCTCTCTTACCCTTACGTTACTTACTCGATCAAACCACCTCACACCACACATTGTCCTCAAACATCTCATTTCCAGCACATCCATCCTCCTACGCACAACTCTATCCATAGCCCACGCCTCGCAACCATACAACATTGTTGGAACTACTATTCCTTCAAACATACCCATTTTTGCTTTCCGGGATAATGTTCTCGACTTCCACACATTTTTCAAGGCTCCCAAAATTTTCGCCCCCTCCCCCACCCTATGATCCACTTCCGCTTCCATGGTTCCATCCGCTGACAGATCCACTCCCAGATATCTAAAACACTTCACTTCCTCCAGCCTCTCACCATTCAAACTCACCTCCCAATTGACTTGACCCTCAACCCTACTGTACCTAATAACCTTGCTCTTATTGACATTTACTCTTAACTTTCTTCTTCCACACACTTTACCAAACTCCGTCACCAGCTTCTGCAGTTTCTCACATGAATCCGCCACCAGCGCTGTATCATCAGCGAACAACAACTGACTCACTTCCCAAGCTCTCTCATCCCCAACAGACTTCATACTTGCCCCTCTTTCCAAAACTCTTGCATTTACCTCCCTAACAACCCCATCCATAAACAAATTAAACATCCATGGAGACATCACACACCCCTGCCGCAAACCTACATTCACTGAGAACCAATCACTTTCCTCTCTTCCTACACGTACACATGCCTTACATCCTCGATAAAAACTTTTCACTGCTTCTAACAACTTGCCTCCCACACCATATATTCTTAATACCTTCCACAGAGCATCTCTATCAACTCTATCATATGCCTTCTCCAGATCCATAAATGCTACATACAAATCCATTTGCTTTTCTAAGTATTTCTCACATACATTCTTCAAAGCAAACACCTGATCCACACATCCTCTCCCACTTCTGAAACCACACTGCTCTTCCCCAATCTGATGCTCTGTACATGCCTTCACCCTCTCAATCAATACCCTCCCATATAATTTACCAGGAATACTCAACAAACTTATACCTCTGTAATTTGAGCACTCACTCTTATCCCCTTTGCCTTTGTACAATGGCACTATGCAAGCATTCCGCCAATCCTCAGGCACCTCACCATGAGTCATACATACATTAAATAACCTTACCAACCAGTCAACAATACAGTCACCCCCTTTTTTAATAAATTCCACTGCAATACCATCCAAACCTGCTGCCTTGCCGGCTTTCATCTTCCGCAAAGCTTTTACTACCTCTTCTCTGTTTACCAAATCATTTTCCCTAACCCTCTCACTTTGCACACCACCTCGACCCAAACACCCTATATCTGCCACTCTGTCATCAGACACATTCAACAAACCTTCAAAATACTCATTCCATCTCCTTCTCACATCACCACTACTTGTTATCACCTCCCCATTTACGCCCTTCACTGAAGTTCCCATTTGCTCCCTTGTCTTACGCACCCTATTTACCTCCTTCCAGAACATCTTTTTATTCTCCCTAAAATTTACTGATAGTCTCTCACCCCAACTCTCATTTGCCCTTTTTTTCACCTTTTGCACCTTTCTCTTGACCTCCTGTCTCTTTCTTTTATACTTCTCCCACTCAATTGCATTTTTTCCCTGCAAAAATCGTCCAAATGCCTCTCTCTTCTCTTTCACTAATACTCTTACTTCTTCATCCCACCACTCACTACCCTTTCTAAACAGCCCACCTCCCACTCTTCTCATGCCACAAGCATCTTTTGCGCAATCCATCACTGATTCCCTAAATACATCCCATTCCTCCCCCACTCCCCTTACTTCCATTGTGCTCACCTTTTTCCATTCTGTACACAGTCTCTCCTGATACTTCTTCACACAGGTCTCCTTCCCAAGCTCACTTACTCTCACCACCTTCTTCACCCCAACATTCACTCTTCTTTTCAAAAAACCCATACTAATCTTCACCTTAGCCTCCACAAGATAATGATCAGACATCCCTCCAGTTGCACCTCTCAGCACATTGACATCCAAAAGTCTCTCTTTCGCACGCCTGTCCATTAACACGTAATCCAATAACGCTCTCTGGCCATCTCTCCTACTTACATAAGTATACTTATGTATATCTCGCTTTTTAAACCAGGTATTCCCGATCATCAGTCCTTTTTCAGCACATAAATCTACAAGCTCTTCACCATTTCCATTTACAGCACTGAACACCCCATGCATACCAATTATTCCCTCAACTGCCACATTACTCACCTTTGCATTCAAATCACCCATCACTATAACCCGGTCTCGTGCATCAAAACCGCTAACACACTCATTTAGCTGTTCCCAAAACACTTGCCTCTCATGATCTTTCTTCTCATGCCCAGGTGCATATGCACCAATAATCACCCACCTCTCTCCATCAACTTTCAATTTTACCCATATTAATCGAGAATTTACTTTCTTACATTCTATGACATACTCCCACAACTCCTGTTTCAGGAGTATTGCTACTCCTTCCCTTGCTCTTGTCCTCTCACTAACCCCTGACTTCACTCCCCAGACATTTCCAAACCACTCTTCCCCTTTACCCTTGAGCTTCGTTTCACTCAGAGCCAAAACATCCAGGTTCCTTTCCTCAAACATACTACCTATCTCTCCTTTTTTCACATCTTGGTTACATCCACACACATTTAGGCATCCCACTCTGAGCCTTCGAGGAGGATGAGCACTCCCCGCGTGACTCCTTCTTCTGTTTCCCATTTTAGAAAGTTAATACAAGGAGGGGAGGATTTCCGGCCCCCCGCTCCCGTCCCCTCTAGTCGCTTTCTACGACACGCGAGGAATACGTGGGAAGTATTCTTTCACCCCTATCCCCAGGGATAATATACATATATAAACACACACATACACACACACACACACACACACACACACACGCACACACACACACACACACACACACACACACATATATACATATGAAAAATGTAAGAAACAATTTAGAAAACAAACTTTTAGCTTGAAATGAATGAAAAAATGAACGTCACATAATGGTTCAACCTCTGGCTATAGAAAAGGAAATGTACAATTTATTCACACAAACGTCAATAGCAGTTCTCATCAATTTCACCACTGAATCAATAAGCTTCAATGTCTAAGCTACATTTTTCTCCAACTTCACTATTTTCTTGTCAAAACACCACCACCACCAGTACGCTGCTGGTGGTGGACCGTGCGTGCGTGCGTCCGTGCGTGCGCGCGTGTGTGACCTAAAAGTGCGATTTGCGTGACCCCTTTCGAAAGTGCAATTGGCGTCACACGGGAGTGTAATGACTTATCTATACGACTGTCTATCCTCGTTAAAGTGCTGTGTTATACTCAACATTCTCTCTGTTATTTTTTTGTCTCTCTCTCGGGAAATGAGAGCGAAGATACGAAACACAGAAATATACCGAAAAACTTGGAGAAATAATGATAAGACCCAGGTATGGTGAGGTTGTTGCAACAGTTAGACAGTCGCAAGTCCAGAGTCTCCACTGGATCATCGCACTACGACAGAAGGAGGATTAAACCCTACGCAAGCAACAGTGTGGTGTCTACGGGGCTGTTGTGGTATGAGCATCCCCAACGTGGCATTAAAACGTTGCGGCAGCCTGGGAGGAACTTGCATCGCTGCCAGGCCCAGGTCACGCACCGCCGGGATGCCCACCACCACACCAGGACAACATGGTGCAACGATCTTGATGATGATGATGATGATGATGACGATGAGACGACGATGATCCAGTGCAACAGCAAGATGACCCCACGAACAACCCTTCAGCAACCCGGAATTATTCCCTGAAACAACGCTTGGAAGGAGGCAGAAGTGATATTGTGACAGTGATTGTGTCAGCGTCGCGTCGCCTCGCCGCAGTGTATCGAGACAGACTTCCCCAGAACTTTTTAAAGGGGAAGTAAATGTTTACAGTTGTGTTACTGGAGTGATAGGTGATATATTGTCATTATTTAACTCTTGCATACTTTGTCATAAGCGAAATATTATCATGATAATTGTTTTTTTAGGGTGACAATATTGTCATAGCGACTATATTATCATTATGACTATAATGTCACAGTGGCTATTTTGCCAAGAAAACTATATAGTCATGGTGAATTTTTTATCATTTTTATATTGCCATAATGACTGTATTTTCGTAAAAGCTTTTTTAATGGTGTTAATATTGCCCTTGAGGATATACCATTATAGAAATGAAATTGTCATTTTGATTAAATATCAGCTGACTACATTGCCATGATATGCTATACTGTTATGGTTCCAGTACTGTCATGGTAAATCTTTTATTACTGTTTCTACATTAGAATGGAAACCAAAATGGTAGGTGGCTATATTTTCATGGTATTATTATTTTATCATGGCGATTATATTGCATTTCTGAGTATATTGTCATGCTGACTGAGTTACCATAATATCTATATTGACATATAATTTGTCAAATTGATGGCAATATTGTCTTAGAGACGGTACTTTCTTGTTATCTGTATTGTCACGGTCGTTGTATTGTTGGCTACATTGTCGTTAAGATCACATTGTTATGGTAACTATATTACCATAGTGGCTGTATTGTTAAATCCCTATATCGCCGTGATGGCTATTTGTCATTTTTATTATATAACAAGGAGGTGACTGTCTTTTCATGTTGGCAATATTGTCAGAATAGCTATATTGTCGAGTAGTGGGTATATATATTTCTATTCTGGCGGTATATTATCATGATGGCAATTATAACATTTTGGCGATATTGGCATAGAGATATAGTGTTTTAGCAGCTAAAGTCTTGTTGTGGATATTTTTCAATTGTATATTTTCTCATGGTAGCTACATAGTCAAGGTTACTATATTTTTATGGTAGCTACATTGTCATGGTGAAGACATTGGCATGGTGGTTGTATTATTACTTTCAATATAATGCCGTATAGGATACATTATCTTGGTCGCTATATCAACTTGATGGCTATATTGTTATGGTTAACTTTCTCTTTCGGGATACATTTTGTAATTAGTGACAATACTGTTGTGATCATATGATCATGATGATATTATCATGAAAACTTATGTGGTATTGTAAGTGTAAGGGAATGGATATCATCTCATCATATCAATTAAATTATCATGGTTTTTACACTATGATCTTGTTTATGTCAACCAGCTGATTATATAATCATGATTGGTGTATGATTATGGTAACTATATTGTAATGTCGTTTTATTTCATTGTGATAATTTTGTCATGTTGACTACAATTCTATGACAGCTATAATGTTATGACGATATCATGATGATAAATCCTTTCTGAGTCACTGTTTTTTCACAGAGACTATATTGTCCTGGAGTCTATATATTTGCTTTGATCCAAAAACGACTATCTATTAACAGTATCTATATTATCAGGTGGTTATATTGCCAGTGTGAATATAAGTTGAATGTTTCTATATTTTTACTTTGATTATATTGTCATATCAGTTATATGATCATGGTAGCTCTATTGTTATAGTGAATAGATTGTCGTCGTGACTATATTTTCATAATGGCTAAATTGTCATAGCAAATATCTTGACATGGGGGCTATATTTTCATGATATTTATAAAGTCATTGTAAGATTACTGTCAAGGTGACTCTATTGTCCTGGTTATTGAGTTATATCGTGATATTATTGTCAAGATGGCTGTATTGTCATGGTGGCTACATTGTAGTTTGCTGTATTTTAATCTTATGCTTTTGTGAAGATAGCTTTACTGTCAGTGTACCTATAGTGTCATGGAGAATATACTTTCATTGTCGAATTATTGTCAGTATGAACATACTGTCATTCTGGCCATCTCCGTATTTAGGTTACATTTCTATCATATATGTATTATCACCTTGGCTATATTAGCAACGTGATCTTTTTTTACGGTTGCTATATTTTCATTTTTTTAATCATGCATTTTTTGTCGTAAGTGATACATTATCATGATAACTATACCATTACGGTAACTACATATTGGCATTTTCACTATATTGTTATTATGACAATAATATCACGTTGTATATCTTGCCAAAGTAACTTTATTGTCATGATGTCTATTTCATCATGATGGTTATAATGTCATGGTGACTACATTTTCACGGTAGCTTTTATATTGGTGTTGGGTTTGCCCGTGAGGATGTATCATTATAAAACGAGATTCTCATTTTGATTAAATCATTAGGGGACTACATTGTCGTGATATGCTATATTGTTATGGTTTCAGGAATGTCATTGTGTATGTATTATTATGTTGGCTATATTCCAATCGAAGCCATAGTGGCAGAGTGGCTATATTTTCATAATATAATCATTTTGTTATGTCGATTATATTCCACTTGTGTGTATATTATCATGGTGACTGTTGCTATAATATCTATACTGTCTTTTGATTTGTTGAATTGGTAGCTATATTGTCATATTGTAATGTCATGGTTCCTGTATTGTCTTGGTGGTTGTATTGTCATCGTGTCTATACGGTCATGGTAGTTATATTTCCATTAAGATTATATTGATATGGCAACAATATTGGCATGGTGGCTATATTGTTAAATGAATATATTGCCATGATGGATATTTGTTATTTTTTGTTATATTACAAGGGGGTGATTGTTTTTTCATGTTGCCTATATATCAGGGTACCTATATTGTTATCATAAGATTACAGTCATAAAGACAATATAGTCGCCATGCCAATATTTTCACCTTAATGATATGGGTATAATGATGATATATCGCTTATAACAGAATATGCACGATTAAAAAATGACAATATACCATCTATAGAAAAAAATCACCTTCGCAATATAGCCAAGGTGACGATATATATAACATAGCAATGTAACCCAAATTAGAAGATAGCCGAAATGACTTTATTTCATAATGACAATTGCGTCACTATGAAAATTTGTTCCCAATGAAAGTATAGCTACACTGACATTAAAGCCATATTCACTAAATAGTAACATTGAAAACGCATCAAATGACAATATAGCTACCATGATTGTACAGCCACCATAATAATAATGTTACAAATAAATCAGTCACTGTGATATTAGAGTAGACTTGAAATTTTTTTTACAATTACCATAAAAGTATCATGAGAATAAAGCATCCATAGCAACATATTTCCCATGACACTTTAGCCATTATGATAGTACAGTCACAATTACAATATTTCTACTATAACAACAAAGCCACCATGGCCATATAACTGATACAACAATGTAGTCAACGGAACATTAAAGAAACATTCAGAATATGTTCACAACGTCAATAAAGTCACCTGACAATATAGATACAGTGACAAAATAGTCGCTTTCGGATTATAGGAAACATATAGCCTCTAAAGTGTATAGTGTTCAGGAGACAATAGCGTCCAAAACAGAATTTATCAATACTATACTGCCGCCTTGACAGTATAGCCCATAAAACAATGTCAGAACCATGAAAATATACTTGCCATACCAATATATCTATCAAAATGAAGTCAACATACCAAAATGATCAAAAAAGATATTGCCATTGCTATATAGTTACAATAATCATACATTAATGATGATAAAGTAATCAGCATTTTCACATAAGAACCATCACTGTTTAAAAGTATGACAGACTAAGTTACATGATGATATGATATCCAGACAGATACACTCAAGATGCCAAATAAGCCGTGATAGAAATATTATCATGATCATATAATCACAACCAATTTGTAGGTAAAGACAAAATACATCCCCAACGATGAAATTGACTGTAGCAATATAGCCATTAAGTTGATATAGCGACCAAGATAATGTAGCCAGGATGGTGTTACATTGAACATAACAATAAACCCGCCATGCCAATATCGTCATCTTTACAATGTAGCTTGCATGAAATATAGTAACCTTGACAATGTAGGTACCATGATAATGTATTCCCATGAAAAAATGTCCAAAACAACAATTGGGCTGCGAACACTATATCACCATGCTAATCTTGCCAGAATTCTAGTATAGCCATCATGGCAATATACCAAAGGAAAAAAAAATACCCACCACAATAAGATAGCTAACTTAACAATATAGCTACTCTGACAAAAAGCAATGATGGCAATATAGTTACCATAAGAATGTAATCTTAATGACAGTATAGCCATCATGACCATAGAGTCACGATGACAAGACAACCATGATGACCATACAGGCAACATGACAATACAGTCTCTATCACAATATTGCCATCAATTTAATAAATCAAATGACAATATAGATATTATGGCAACACAGTGACCATGAAAATATATTCAAAAACACAGTAAAATACTAATAACAAAATGATCAAACCATGAAAATATAGCCACCCTGCCACTATGGCTTCCATTGTAATGTAGCCAACATAATATACATTCACCATGACAGTACTGAAACTATAACAAAGCATAACATGACAATGCATTTACCTCATAATTTAAACAAAATGAAATATCAGTTTTTATAATGATATATCTCCAAGGGTAAATCAACACCATTAAATAAGCTACAATGAAAATGTAGTCACATGTAGTTATCTTAGCAATATAGCCACTAAGAGATTGTAGTCATAATGACAATATAGTCACCATGACAATATACTGTCACTTTAATGATATAGTTATCAAGATAATGTATCACTCATGAAAAAATATACATGATTTAAAAAAATGACAATATAAAAACTATAAAGAGATCACCTTGCCAATATAGGCAAGGTGACGATATGTAAATCTTCGTAATGTAACCAAAATGAGCACATAGCCAAAATGACGATACGTTCATAATGACAATACTGCTACTGCGAAAATATATTCCCCATAACACTATAGCTACAATGACAATAAAGCAATCTTCACAAAAGAGTAACACTGAAAATACAGGAAACGACAATATAGGCACTATGACAATGCAGCTATCGTGACAATAATGTCACGATATACATCAATCGCCAGGCTATTAGAGTCACCTTGATAGTTATCTTTCAATGACTTTATGAATATCATGAAAATATAGCCCTCATGTCAACATATTTCCTATGACAATTTAGCAATTATGGTAATATAGTCACGACGACAAGATATTCACTATGACAATAAAGCTACCATGATCATATAACTGATATGACAATATAGGTTTCAGGATATGTATTTTCCAGGACAATAAAGAAATTACGGCAACACAGTAACCATGAGAATATACACACAAATACAATAAAAGCGTCATAACAAAATGATTAAACCATGAAAATATAGTCACCCTGCCACTATGACTTTAATTGTAATGTAACCAAAATAATATACATTCAACATGACAGTACTGAAACTATAACAATATCGAATATCATGGCAATATATTCACATGATAATTTAAGAAAAAGGAAATTTTCGTTTTTATGATATATCCTCAATGTCAAAATCAACACCATTAAATATGCTATAATGAAAATGCAGTCAAACTGTCATTATAACCATCATCATGAAATAGTCACCATGAGAGTATAGTTTTTTTTTTTTTTTGCTTTGTCGCTGTCTCCCGCGTTTGCGAGGTAGCGCAAGGAAAACAGACGAAAGAAATGGCCCAACCTACCCTCATACACATGTATATACATACGTCCACACACGCAAATATACATACCTACACAGCTTTCCATGGTTTACCCCAGACGCTTCACATGCCCTGATTCAATCCACTGACAGCACGTCAACCCCGGTATACCACATCGCTCCAATTCACTCTATTCCTTGCCTTCCTTTCACCCTCCTGCATGTTCAGGCCCCGATCACACAAAATCTTTTTCACTCCGTCTTTCCACCTCCAATTTGGTCTCCCTCTTCTCCTCGTTCCCTCCACCCCCGACACATATATCCTCTTGGTCAATCTTTCCTCACTCATTCTCTCCATGTGCCCAAACCATTTCAAAACACCCTCTTCTGCTCTCTCAACCACGCTCTTTTTATTTCCACACATCTCTCTTACCCTTACGTTACTTACTCGATCAAACCACCTCACACCACACATTGTCCTCAAACATCTCATTTCCAGCACATCCATCCTCCTGCGCACCACTCTATCCATAGCCCACGCCTCGCAACCATACAACATTGTTGGAACCACTATTCCTTCAAACATACCCATTTTTGCTTTCCGAGATAATGTTCTCGACTTCCACACATTCTTCAAGGCTCCCAGAATTTTCGCCCCCTCCCCCATCCTATGATCCACTTCCGCTTCCATGGTTCCATCCGCTGCCAGATCCACTCCCAGATATCTAAAACACTTTACTTCCTCCAGTTTTTCTCCATTCAAACTCACCTCCCAATTGACTTGACCCTCAACCCTACTGTACCTAATAACCTTGCTCTTATTCACATTTACTCTTAACTTTCTTCTTTCACACACTTTACCAAACTCAGTCACCAGCTTCTGCAGTTTCTCATATGAATAAGCCACCAGCGCTGTATCATCAGCGAACAACAACTTACTCACTTCCCAAGCTCTCTCATCCCCAACAGACTTCATACTTGCCCCTCTTTCCAAAACTCTTGCATTCACCTCCCTAACAACCCCATCCATAAACAAATTAAACAACCATGGAGACATCACACACCCCTGCCGCAAACCTACATTCACTGAGAACCAATCACTTTCCTCTCTTCCTACACGTAAACAAGCCTTACATCCTCGATAAAAACTTTTCACTGCTTCTAACAACTTGCCTCCCACACCATATATTCTTAATACCTTCCACAGAGCATCTCTATCAACTCTATCATATGCCTTCTCCAGATCCATAAATGCTACATACAAATCCATTTGCTTTTTTAAGTATTTCTCACATACATTCTTCAGAGCAAACACTTGATCCACACATCCTCTACCACTTCTGAAACCACACTGCTCTTCCCCAATCTGATGCTCTGTATATGCCTTCACCCTCTCAATCAATACCCTCCCATATAATTTACCAGGAATACTAAACAAACTTATACCTCTGTAATTTGAGCACTCACTCTTATCCCCTTTGCCTTTGTACAATGGCACTATGCACGCATTCCGCCAATCCTCAGGCACCTCACCATGAGTCATACATACATTAAATAACCTTACCAACCAGTCAACAATACAGTCACCCCCTTTTTTAATAAATTCCACTGCAATACCATCCAAACCTGCTGCCTTGCCGGCTTTCATCTTCCGCAAAGCTTTTACTACCTCTTCTCTGTTTACCAAATCATTTTCCCTAACCCTCTCACTTTGCACACCACCTCGACCAAAACACCCTATATCTGCCACTCTATCATCAAACACATTCAACAAACCTTCAAAATACTCACTCCATCTCCTTCTCACATCACCACTACTTGTTATCACCTCCCCATTTGCGCCCTTCACTGAAGTTCCCATTTGCTCCCTTGTCTTACGCACTTTATTTACCTCCTTCCAGAACATCTTTTTATTCTCCCTAAAATTTAATGATACTCTCTCACCCCAACTCTCATTTGCCCTTTTTTTCACCTCTTGCACCTTTCTCTTGACCTCCTGTGTCTTTCTTTTATACATCTCCCACTCAATTGCATTTTTTCCCTGCAAAAATCGTCCAAATGCCTCTCTCTTCTCTTTCACTAATACTCTTACTTCTTCATTTCACCACTCACTACCCTTTCTAATCAACCCACCTCCCACTCTTCTCATGCCACAAGCATCTTTTGAGCAATCCATCACTGATTCCCTAAATACATCCCATTCCTCCCCCACTCCCCTTGCTTCCATTGTTCTCACCTTTTTCCATTCTGTACTCAGTCTCTTCTGGTACTTCCTCACACAAGTCTCCTTCCCAAGCTCACTTACTCTCACCATCCTCTTCACCCCAACATTCACTCTTCTTTTCTGAAAACCCATACAAATCTTCACCTTAGCCTCCACAAGGTAATGATCAGACATCCCTCCAGTTGCACCTCTCAGCACATTAACATCCAAAAGTCTCTCTTTCGCGCGCCTGTCAATTAACACGTAATCCAATAACGCTCTCTGGCCATCTCTCCTACTTACATAAGTATACTTATATATATCTCGCTTTTTAAACCAGGTATTCCCAATCTCTCCTGGTAAATTCTCGATTAATATGGGTAAAACTGAAAGTTGATGGAGAGAGGTGGGTGATTATTGGTGCATATGCACCTGGGCATGAGAAGAAAGATCATGAGAGGCAAGTGTTTTGGGAGCAGCTAAATGAGTCTGTTAGCGGTTTTGATGCACGAGACCGGGTTATAGTGATGGGTGATTTGAATGCAAAGGTGAGTAATGTGGCAGTTGAGGGAATAATTGGTATGCATGGGGTGTTCAGTGTTGTAAATGGAAATGGTGAAGAGCTTGTAGATTTATGTGCTGAAAAAGGACTGATGATTGGGAATACCTGGTTTAAAAAGCGAGATATACATAAGTATACTTATGTAAGTAGGAGAGATGGCCAGAGAGCGTTATTGGATTACGTGTTAATTGACAGGCGCGCGAAAGAGAGACTTTTGGATGTTAATGTGCTGAGAGGTGCAACTGGAGGGATGTCTGATCATTATCTTGTGGAGGCTAAGGTGAAGATTAGTATGGGTTTTCAGAAAAGAGGAGTGAATGTTGGGGTGAATAAGGTGGTGAGAGTAAGTGAGCTTGGGAAGGAGACCTGTGTGGGGAAGTACCAGGAGAGACTGTGTACAGAATGGAAAAAGGTGAGAACAATGGAAGTAAGGGGAGTGGGGGAGGAATGGGATGTATTTAGGGAATCAGTGATGGATTGCGCAAAAGATGCTTGTGGCATGAGAAGAGTGGGAGGTGGGCTGTTTAGAAAGGGTAGTGAGTGGTGGGATGAAGAAGTAAGAGTATTAGTGAAAGAGAAGAGAGAGGCATTTGGACGATTTTTGCAGGGAAAAAATGCAATTGAGTGGGAGAAGTATAAAAGAAAGAGACAGGAGGTCAAGAGAAAGGTGCAAGAGGTGAAAAAAAGGGCAAATGAGAGTTGGGGTGAGAGACTATCAGTAAATTTTAGGGAGAATAAAAAGATGTTCTGGAAGGAGGTAAATAGGGTGCGTAAGACAAGGGAGCAAATGGGAACTTCAGTGAAGGGCGCAAATGGGGAGGTGATAACAAGTAGCGGTGATGTGAGAAGGAGATGGAATGAGTATTTTGAAGGTTTGTTGAATGTGTCTGATGACAGAGTGGCAGATATAGGGTGTTTTGGTCGAGGTGGTGTGCAAAGTGAGAGGGTTAGGGAAAATGATTTGGTAAACAGAGAAGAGGTAGTAAAAGCTTTGCGGAAGATGAAAGCCGGCAAGGCAGCAGGTTTGGATGGTATTGCAGTGGAATTTATTAAAAAAGGGGGTGACTGTATTGTTGACTGGTTGGTAAGGTTATTTAATGTATGTATGACTCATGGTGAGGTGCCTGAGGATTGGCGGAATGCGTGCATAGTGCCATTGTACAAAGGCAAAGGGGATAAGAGTGAGTGCTCAAATTACAGAGGTATAAGTTTGTTGAGTATTCCTGGTAAATTATATGGGAGGGTATTGATTGAGAAGGTGAAGGCATGTACAGAGCATCAGATTGGGGAAGAGCAGTGCGGTTTCAGAAGTGGTAGAGGATGTGTGGATCAGGTGTTTGCTTTGAAGAATGTATGTGAGAAATACTTAGAAAAGCAAATGGATTTGTATGTAGCATTTATGGATCTGGAGAAGGCATATGATAGAGTTGATAGAGATGCTCTGTGGAAGGTATTAAGAATATATGGTGTGGGAGGCAAGTTGTTAGAAGCAGTGAAAAGTTTTTATCGAGGATGTAAGGCATGTGTACGTGTAGGAAGAGAGGAAAGTGATTGGTTCTCAGTGAATGTAGGTTTGCGGCAGGGGTGTGTGATGTCTCCATGGTTGTTTAATTTGTTTATGGATGGGGTTGTAAGGGAGGTAAATGCAAGAGTCCTGGAAAGAGGGGCAAGTATGAAGTCTGTTGGGGATGAGAGAGCTTGGGAAGTGAGTCAGTTGTTGTTCGCTGATGATACAGCGCTGGTGGCTGATTCATGTGAGAAACTGCAGAAGCTGGTGACTGAGTTTGGTAAAGTGTGTGGAAGAAGAAAGTTGAGAGTAAATGTGAATAAGAGCAAGGTTATTAGGTACAGTAGGGGTGAGGGTCAAGTCAATTGGGAGGTGAGTTTGAATGGAGAAAAACTGGAGGAAGTGAAGTGTTTTAGATATCTGGGAGTGGATCTGTCAGCGGATGGAACCATGGAAGCGGAAGTGGATCATAGGGTGGGGGAGGGGGCGAAAATTTTGGGAGCCTTGAAAAATGTGTGGAAGTCGAGAACATTATCTCGGAAAGCGAAAATGGGTATGTTTGAGGGAATAGTGGTTCCAACAATGTTGTATGGTTGCGAGGCGTGGGCTATGGATAGAGATGTGCGCAGGAGGATGGATGTGCTGGAAATGAGATGTTTGAGGACAATGTGTGGTGTGAGGTGGTTTGATCGAGTAAGTAACGTAAGGGTAAGAGAGATGTGTGGAAATAAAAAGAGCGTGGTTGAGAGAGCAGAAGAGGGTGTTTTGAAATGGTTTGGGCACATGGAGAGAATGAGTGAGGAGAGATTGACCAAGAGGATATATGTGTCGGAGGTGGAGGGAACGAGGAGAAGAGGGAGACCAAATTGGAGGTGGAAAGATGGAGTGAAAAAGATTTTGTGTGATCGGGGCCTGAACATGCAGGAGGGTGAAAGGAGGGCAAGGAATAGAGTGAATTGGAGTCATGTGGTATACAGGGGTTGACGTGCTGTCAGTGGATTGAATCAAGGCATGTGAAGTGTCTGGGGTAAACCATGGAAAGCTGTGTAGGTATGTATATTTGCGTGTGTGGACGTGTGTATGTACATGTGTATGGGGGGGGGGGGGGTTGGCCCATTTCATTCGTCTGTTTCCTTGCGCTACCTCGCAAACGCGGGAGACAGCGACAAAGTATAAAAAAAAAAAAAAAAAAATTCCCAATCATCAGTCCTTTTTCAGCACATAAATCTACAAGCTCTTCACCATTTTCATTTACAACACTGAACACCCCATGTATACCAATTATTCCCTCAACTGCCACATTACTCACCTTTGCATTCAAATCACACATCACTATAACCCGGTCTCGTGCATCAAAACCACTAACACACTCATTCAGCTGCTCCCAAAACACTTGCCTCTCATGATCTTTCTTCTCATGCCCAGGTGCATATGCACCAATAATCACCCATCTCTCTCCATCAACTTTCAGTTTTACCCATATTAATCGAGAATTTACTTTCTTACATTCTATCACATACTCACACAACTCCTGTTTCAGGAGTATTGCTACTCCTTCCCTTGCTCTTGTCTTCTCACTAACCCCTGACTTTACTCCCAAGACCTTCCCAAACCACTCTTCCCCTTTACCCTTGAGCTTCGTTTCACTCAGAGCCAAAACATCCAGGTTCCTTTCCTCAAACATACTACCTATCTCTCCTTTTTTCACATCTTGGTTACATCCACACACATTTAGGCACCCCAATCTGAGCCTTCGCGGAGGATGAGCACTCCCCGCGTGACTCCTTCTTCTGTTTCCCATTTTAGAAAGTTAAAAAAGTACAAGGAGGGGAGGATTTCTGGCCCCCCGCTCCCGTCCCCTCTAGTCGCTTTCTACGACACGCGAGGAATGCGTGGGAAGTATTCTTTCACCCCTATCCCCAGGGATATATATATATATATATATATATATATATATATATATATATATATATATATATATATATATATATATATATACACATACACACACGCACACACACATACGCACATACACACACACAAACACACACACGCACATATATATACATATGAAAAATGTAAGAAACAATTTAGAAAACTGAAACTTCTAGCTTGAAATGAAATGAAAAATGACAGTATAGTTATCTTAGCAATATAGCCACTAAGAGATTATAGTCATAATGTCAACATTGTCACAATGACAATATACTGTCACCTTAATAGTAAAGTTATCACGATAATGTATCGCTTATGAAAAAAATATGCATAAATTAAAAAATAACAATATAGCAACTATAAAAGAGATCACCTTGACAATATAGCCAAGGTGACGATATGTAAATCTTCGTAATATAACCAAAATGAGTAGACAGCCAAAATGACGGTATGTTCATAATGACAATACTGCTGCTATGAAAATATATCCCCCTTGACACTATAGCTACAATAATAATAAAGCAATCTTCACAAAAGAGTAACAGTGAAAATACAGGAAAAGACTGTATAACCACCTTGAAAGTACAGCCACTATGACAATAATGTCACGATATTAATTCACTGACTATATAAACATCATGAAAATAAGGCTTCCATGTCAACATACTTACCATGACTATTTAGCCAATATGATAATATAGTCAAGACGGCAATATATTCACTATAACATAATAGCCATGATCATATAAGTGATATGACAATACAGTCAACGCAACAATAAGGAAGCCTTCAAATTATATTCATTATGGCAATCTAAGCACCTGACAATATTGATGCTGTGACAAAATAGTCTCTTTCGGATCATAGCAAACATATAGGCTCCAGGACAATATAGTGACCATGACAAAATAGCGACCAAGACAAGATTTTTAATTAAGATATAGTCACCTTGACAGTATAGCCGATAAAACAATGAAACAACAATGAAAATGTAAATGCCATAACAATATAGCTACCATGAAAATGCAGGCAACATGACAAAATTGTCACAATGAAATATAATCGCCATTACAATTTAGTTACCATAATCATATATCAATCATGATAATATCATCAGGAGGCTGACATAAACACCATCACAGTATAAAAGCCATGACAATATAGTGACATGATAATATGATATCCATACACTTGCACTCACATTACTAAATAAGCCGCTATGAAAATATTGTTACATGATCATATGATTAAAACAAAATTGTAGTTAATGACAAAATATATCTCCAACGACAAAATTAACCATAGCAATATAGCCAGCAAGTAAATATAGCGACCAAGATAATGTAGTTTGAATGGCATTGTATTGAAAATAACAATGCAGCCACAATGGCAATATCGTCACCATGACAATGGAGCTACCATGAAAATATAGTAACATTGACAATGTAGCTACTATGATAATAAAATCCCAGGGAACATATCCACAATAACTGTTTATTTGCTAAGAACTATATCACCGTTCCAATATCGCCAAAATGTTAGTCTCGGCATCATGTCAATATACCACCAGAAAAAGAAAATAAGCACCACAGTGATATAGCTAACTTAGAAATATAGCTACCCTGATAATATATACAATATTAAAATACAGTCACCTCCTTACAGTGTAACAAAAATGAAAAATACCTATCATGGCAATGTAGTCACCTATCAATATAGTCACCATGGCAATATAGTTACCATATCCATGTAATCATAACTGGAATATAAACAACATGACTATATAGTGAAGATGACATGCAACCATAATGACAATACAGGCAACATGACATTAGAGTCTCTACGACAATATTGCAATCGCTTCAACAAATTAAATGATAATATAGATATTACTGGAACAGTCACCATGACAGTATTACCACAAATGCAGTATAACCACGATAACAAAATTATCCTACCATGAAAAGTTAGCCACCCTGACACTGCAATATAGCTAACATAATAATGCATTCACTACGACAGTACTGAAACTATGAAAATATAGCATATCATGACAATGTAGTCACCTGGTGACAGTCGCGCACCAGCTACCGACGTGTACGGAGCTGCTGTCGTCTTTCAGAGCTAGGTTGTAGCTATTCCTCCCTGCGTTGTCGCTACCCTTGCTTTGTTTTGTAGGTTTTATCCTATATGATCATGATTGGTGTATGATTATCGAAACCATAATGTTATATCGTTTGTATTTCATTGTAATGAATTTGTCATAGTAACTATATTTTCATGTAAGCTATATTGTTATGGTAGGTACATTTTTATGGTTGCTCCACTGTTTTATTGGCTATACTTTCAAGGTGACTGTATTATGATGATAAATCCTGTCTTCTTCGCTATTTTGTCATAGAGACTGTATTCTCTTGGACGCTATATATTTGCTATGATCCAAAATGACTATTTTGTCACAGTATCTATATTTTCATGTGGCTGTATTCTCAGAGTGGATATAATTTATAAATGCGTTTATTGTTGCGTTGACTATATTGTCATATCATTTATGTGATCATGGTGGCTTTATTGTTATGGTGAATATATTAGCGTCTTGACTATATTATTAGAATGGCGAAACTGTCACTTTAAACATATTCATATGGAGGCTATATTTTCACGACAAATATATTTATATGAACGCTATATTTTCATGATGTTCATGTACTTACTGTATATTCATTATCAAGGTGACGCTAATGTCCTGGAGATTGATTTATATAGAGAGATTATTGTCATGGTGGCTGTACTGTTTTGATGGCTGTATAGTCGTTTGCTATTTTTTCAATAGTACTCTTTTTGTGAAGATGGCTTTATTGTCAGTGAAGCTGGAAAATCGTGGGGAACATATTTTCATAGTTGCAGTATTGTCATTATGAACATACCGTCGTTCTGGTTATCATCTCTTTTTCTTTACTTTCCTATGATGTATAAATCGTCACCTTGACTATAGTGGCAAGGTGATCTTTTTTATAGGTGCTGTACTATCATTTTCTAATCATGCATATTTTGTCACAAGCGATATGTCATTTAGATAACTTTATTATTAAGGTGACAGTATTTTAATAGCGACTGTATTTGTCATAATGACTATAATCTCAGAGTGGCTATATTGCCATAGTCACTTTTTTGTCATGATATTTATGTCATAGTGACTGTATTTTCATGGCAGCTTTTTAATGGTGCATAAAATTTTGTCCCTGAGGTATACCATAATAACAGCGATATTTTTATTTTTCATTAAATGATCAAGTGACTACATTGTCATGATATCCTATATTGTTATGGTTTCAGTACTGTCGTGGTGAATGTTTTGTTGTTGTGGCTATATTGTAATGGAAGCCATAGTGACAGGGTGACTATGTTTTCATGGTAGGATCATTTTATTATGACGATTATATAACATTTCTGAGTATATTGTCATCGTGATTGTGTTGCCATAATATCTATATTGTCATTTAACTTGTTGAATTAGTGGCAATATGATCTTAGAGACTGTACTTTGATGTTTTCTGTATTGTCATGTTAGTTGTATTGTCATCGTGACTATAGGGACATGGTGACTATATTGCCATTAAGAATACATTGCTATGGTAATCATATTGCTATGATGGCTATATTGTTTAATTAACATATTGCCATGATGGCTATATTGTTTAGTTACCATATTGCCATGATGGCTATTTGTTATTTTTTTTCTTTTATATTTCAAGGAGGTGACTGTCTTTTAATGTTACCTATATTGTCAGAGTAGTATATTGTCAAGTTAGCTATATCGTTGTGATGAGTATTTTTTCTGTTGATATATTGCCATGATGGCTATACTAATATTTTAGTGATGTTGGTATGGTGATATAACGTCTTAGCAGCTAAACTCTTTTTGTGGCTATCTTATGGGTATTTTCTATCTTGAATACTTTGCCATGGCAGCTATATTATGAACGTTACTATATTTTCATGGTAGCTATATTGTCATGGTGACGACATTGGCACGGCGGCTGTATTGTAATTCTCAATACAATGCTCGCTACATTATCTTGGTCGCTATAACAAGTTGATGGCTATATTGCTATGATTAATTTTGTCGTTGGGGGTATATTTGTCTCTACCTACAATATTGTTGTGATTATATGATCATGATAACAATATATTCAAGGCGGCTTCTTTGGTATTGTAAGTGTAAGTGTATGGATATCATATCATCATGTCACTTATACTGTCATGGTTTTTATACTGAGATTTTGTTTATGTCAAACTGCTGATTATATGATCATGATTGGTCTATGATTATGGTAACTATATTGTAATGCCGATGATATTTCATTATGATAATTTTGTCATGTTGACTAAAATTTAATGATATTTATAATGTTTTGGCAGGTACAGTTTCATGATTGTTACATTGTTTTATGGTCTATACTGTCAGGGTGTCTATATCATAATGATATATCCTATCTTGGTCGCTATTTTGTCATGGAGACTATGTTATCCTGCCGGCTATATGTTTGCTATGATTCAAAAGCGCCTATTTGTCACAGTATCTATATTGACATGTATTTATACTGCCATAGTGAATATGATTTGTATATTTCTTTCTTGCTTCTTTGACTGTATTGTCACATGAGTTATATGGACACTGTGGCTATATTGTTATAGTGAATAAATTGCCATCATGACTATATTATCATAATGGCCAGATTATCGTGGCAGACATGTTGACATGGAGGCTATATTTTCATGATATTTATATAGTCATTGTAATTTTATTATCAAGGTGACTAATAAGATGGTGATGATTTGTATCGTGACATTATTATCATGGTGGCGGAACTATGATGGTGGCTTTATTCTCCTTTGCTGAAATTCCAATGTTGCTCTTTTGTGAATATGGCTTTGTTGTCAGAGTAGCTATAGTGTCATGCGGAACATATTTTCATAGTGGCAGCATTGTCATTATGACCATACTGTCATTTTGGCTATCTCTTCATTTTAGTTACATCGCTCTAATGTATATATCGTCACCTTAGGTATATTTGCAAGGTGATCTTTTAATAGGTGATATATTGTCATTATTTAACTCTTGCATACTTTGTCTTAAGCGAAATATTATTATGATAATTATATTTTTATAGTGACAATATTGTCATAGCGACTATATTATCATTATGACTATAATGTCACAGTGGCTATATTGCCAAGATAACTATATTGTCATGGTGACTTTTTTATCATGATTTTCATAATGTCATAGTGACTGTATTTTCGTAGAAGCTTTTTCAATGGTGTTCATATTGCCCTTGAGGATATACCATTATAGAAGAGAAATTGTTATTTCGATTAAATTATCAGCAGACTACATTGCCATGATATGCTATACTGTTATGGTTTCAGTACTGTCATGGTAAATCTTTTATTACTTTTTCTACACCGCGATGGAAACCAAAATGGTAGGTGGCTATATTTTCATGGTATGATCATTTTATCATGGCGATTATATTGCATTTCTGAGTATATTGTCATGGTGACTATGTTGATATAATATCTATATTGTCATATAATTTCTCAAATTGATGGCAATATTGTCTTAGAGACGGTGCTGTCATGTTATCTGTATTGTCACGGTGGTTGTATCGTGAACGTGACTATATAGTCATGTTGGCTACATTGTCGTTAAGATCACATTGTTATGGTACCTATATTACCATACTGGTTGTATTGTTAAATCACTATATCGCCATGATGGCTATTTATCATTTTTGTTATATAACAAGGAGGTGACTGTCTTTTCATGCTGGCAATATTGTCAGAATAGCTATATTGTCGAGTAGTGGGTATATATATTTCTTTTCTGGCGGTATATTATCATAATGGCAATAATAACGTTTTGGCGATATTGGCATGGCGGTGTAGTGTTTTAGCAGCTAAACTCTTGTTGTGGATATTTTCAATTGTATATTTTATCATGGTAGCTACATAGTCAAGGTTACTATATTTTCATGGTAGCTACATAGTCATGGTAAAGATATTGGCATGGTAAGTGTATTCTTACTTTCAATATAATGCCGTCCTGGCTACATCATCTCGGTCACTATATCAACTTGATGGCTATATTGTTATGGTTAATTTTGTCTTTCGGGATATATTTTATAATTATTGACAATACTGTTGTGATTATATGGTCATGAAACTATTTTCATGAAAACTTATGTGGTATTATAAGTGTAAGTGAATAGATATCATCTCATCATGTCACTTAAATTATCATGGTTTTTACACTATGATCTTGTATATGTCAACCTGCTGATTATATAATCATGATTGGTGTATGATTATGGTAATTATATTGTAATATCGTTTTATTTCATTGTGATAATTTTGTCATGTTGACTACAATTCAACGACAGCTATAATGTTATGACCATATCATGATGATAAATCCTGTCTGAGTCACTGTTTTTTAACCGTGACTATATTGTCCTGGAGTCTATATTTTTGCTATGATCCGAAAACGACTATCTATTAACAGTATCTATATTGTCAGGTGGTTATATTGCCATTGTGAATATAAGTTGAATGTTTCTATATTTTTGCTTTGATTATGTTATCATATCAGTTATATGATCATGGTAGCTTTATTGTCATAGTGAATAGATTGTCGTCGTGACTATATTTTCATAATGGCTAAATAGTCAGAGCAAATATCTTGACATGGGGGGGGGGAATATTTTCATGATATTTATAAAGTCATTGTAAGATTATTGTCAAGGTGACTCTATTGTCCTGGAGATTGAGTTATCTCGTGATATTATTGTCAAGATGGCTGTATTGTCATGGTGGCTATATTGTAGTTTGCTGTATTTTAATTCTACGCTTTCGTGAAGATACACTGACTTTACTGTCAGTGTACCTATAGTGTCATGGAGAATATATTTTCATAGTGGAATTATTGTCATTATGAACATTCTGTCATTTTGGCCATATCCTTATTTTGGTTACATTTCTATCATAAATAGATCATCACCTTGGCTATAGTAGAAACGTGATCTTTTTTACGTTTGCTATATTTTCATTATTTTCATCATGCATTTTTTGTCGTAAGTGATACATCATCATGATAACTATAACATTCCGGTAACTATATATTGGCATTTTGACTATATTGTTATTATGAAAATAATATCATGTTGGATATCTTGCCAAAGTAACTTTATTGTCATGGTGTCTATTTCATCGTGATGGTTATAATGTCATGGTGATTACATTTTCACAATAGTATTTATATTGGTGTTGGGTTTGCCCTTGAGGATGTATCATTATAAAACGAGATTCTCATTTTAATTAAATCATTAGGGGACTACAATGTCGTGATATGCTATATGGTTATGGTTTCAGGAATGTCATTGTATATGTATTATTTTGTTGGCTATATTCCAATGGAAGCTATAGTGGCAGAGTGGCTATATTTTAATAATATAATCATTTTGTTTTGTCGATTATGTTCCACTTGTGTGTATATTGTCATGGTGACTGTTGCCATAATATCTATACTGTCATTTGATTTGTTGAATTGGTGGCTATATTGTCATAATGTAATGTCATGGTTCCTGTATTGTCTTGGTGGTTGTATTGTCATCGTGTCTATATGGTCTTGGTAGTTATATTTCCATTAAGATTATATTGATATGGTAACAATATTGCCATGGTGGCTATATTGTTAAATGAATATATTGTCATGATGGCTATTTGTTTTTTCTTATTATATTACAAGGGGGTGATTTTCTTTTCATGTTGCCTATATATCAGGGTACCTATATTGTTATCATAAGATTACAGTCATAAAGAAAATATAGTCGCCATGCCAATATTTTCACCTTAATGATATGGGTATCATGATAATATATCGCTTATAACAGAATATGGACGAACAAAAAATGACAATATACCACCTATTAAAAAAAATCACCTTCCCAATATAGCCAAGTTGACGATATATATAATATGGCAATGTAACCCAAATTAGAAGATAGCAAAAATGACTTTATTTCATAATGATAATTGCGTCACTATGAAAATTTATTTCCAATGAAAGTATAGCTACACTGACATTAAAGCCATATTCACTAGATAGTAACACTGAAAACGCATCAAACGACAATATAGCCACCATGATTGTATAGCCACCATAACAATAACGTTAGAACATAAATCAATCACTCTGATATTAGAGTAAACTTGAAAAATTTTTTACAGCTACCATAAAAGTATCATGAGAATATAGCATCCATATCAACATATTTCCCATGACAATTTAGCCATTATGATAGTATAGTCACAACTACAATACATTCACTATAACAACACAGCCACCATGGCCATATAACTGGTATAACAATATAGTCAACGCAATATTAAAGAAACATTTACAATTTGTTCACAACGTCAATATAGCAACCTGATAATATAGATACCGTGACAAAATAGTCGCTTTCGGATCATAGGAAACATATAGCCTCTAAAGTATATATTGTCCAGAAGACAATAGCGTCCAAAACAGAATTTATCAATACTATACAGCCGCCTTGACAGTATAGCCCATAAAACAATGTCAGAACCATGAAAATGTACCTACCATACCACTATAATTACTATTAAAATGAAGTCAACATACCAAAATGATCAAAAAAGATATTGCCATTGCTATATAGTTACAATAATCATACATTAATGATGATAATGTAATCAGCATTTTCGCATAAGCACAATCACCGTTTAAAAGCATGACAGACCAAGTTACATGATGACATGATATCCAGACAGATCCACTCAAGATGCCAAATAAGCCGTCATAGAAATATTATCATGATCATATAATCACAACCAAATTGTAGGTAAAGACAAAATACATCCCCAACGATGAAATTGACCGTAGCAATATAGCCATCAAGTTGATATAGCGACCAAGATAATGTAGCGAGGATGGTGTTATTTTTTTTATTTATTATACTTTGTCGCTGTCTCCCGCGTTTGCGAGGTAGCGCAAGGAAACAGACGAAAGAAATGGCCCAACCCCCCCCCCCCCTATACACATGTATATACATACTTCCACACACGCAAATATACATACCTACACAGCTTTCCATGGTTTACCCCAGACGCTTCACATGCCTTGATTCAATCCACTGACAGCACGTCAACCCCGGTATACCACATCGCTCCAATTCACTCTATTCCTTGCCCTCCTTTCACCCTCCTGCATGTTCAGGCCCCGATCATACAAAATCTTTTTCACTCCATCTTTTCACCTCCAATCTGGTCTCCCTCTTCTCCTCGTTCCCTCCACCTCCGACACATATATCTTCTTGGTCAATCTTTCCTCACTCATTCTCTCCATGTGCCCAAACCACTTCAAAACACCCTCTTCTGCTCTCTCAACCACGCTCTTTTTATTTCCACACATCTCTCTTACCCTTATGTTACTCACTCGATCAAACCACCTCACACCACACATTGTCCTCAAACATCTCATTTCCAGCACATCCATCCTCCTGCGCACAACTCTATCCATAGCCCACGCCTCGCAACCATACAACATTGTTGGAACCACTATTCCTTCAAACATACCCATTTTTGCTTTCCGAGATAATGTTCTCGACTTCCAAACATTCTTCAAGGCCCCTAGAATTTTCGCCCCCTCCCCCACCCTATGATCCACTTCCGCTTCCATGGTTCCATCCGCTGCCACATCCACTCCTAGATATCTATAACACTTCACTTCCTCCAGTTTTTCTCCATTCAAACTCACCTCCCAATTGACTTGACCCTCAACCCTACTGTACGTAATAACCTTGCTCTTATTCACATTTACTCTTAACCTTCTTCTTCCACACACTTTACCAAACTCAGTCACCAGCTTCTGCAGTTTCTCACATGAATCAGCCACCAGCGCTGTATCATCAGCGAACAACAACTGACTCACTTCCCAAGCTCTCTCATCCCCAACAGACTTCATACTTGCTCCTCTTTCCAAAACTCTTGCATTTACCTCCCTAACAACCCCATCCATAAACAAATTAAACAACCATGGAGACATCACACACCCCTGCCGCAAACCCACATTCACTGAGAACCAATCACTTTCCTATCTTCCTACACGTACACATGCCTTACATCCTCGATAAAAACTTTTCACTGCTTCTAACAACTCTCCTCCCACACCATATATTCTTAATGCCTTCCACAGAGCATCTCTATCAGCTCTATCATATGCCTTCTCCAGATCCATAAATGCTACATACAAATCCATTTGCTTTTCTAAGTATTTCTCACATACATTCTTCAAAGCAAACACCTGACCCACACATCCTCTACCACTTCTGAAACCACACTGCTCTTCCCCAATCTGATGCTCTGTACATGCCTTCACCCTCTCAATCAATACCCTCCCATATAATTTACCAGGAATACTTAACAAACTTATACCTCTGTAATTTGTACAATGGCACTATGCACGCATTCCGCCAATCCTCAGGCACCTCACCATGAGTCATACATACATTAAATAACCTTACCAACCAGTCAACAATACAGTCACCCCCTTTTTTAATAAATTCCACTGCAATACCATCCAAACCTGCTGCCTTGCCTGTGTTATATTGAACATAACAATACACCGCCATGCCAATATCGTCATCTTTACAATGTAGCTTGCATGAAATATAGTAACCTTGACAATGTAGGTAACATGATATTGTATTCCCATGAAAAAATGTCCCAAACAACAGTTGGACTGCGAACACTATATCAACATGATTATCTTGCCAAAATTCTAGTATAGCCATCATGGCAATATACCAAAAGCAAAAAAAAAATACCCACTACAAAAAGATAGCTAACTTAACAATATAGCTACTATGACAGAAAGCCATGATGGCAATATAGTTCCCATAAGAATGTAATCTTAACGACAGTGTAGCCATCATGACCATAGAGTCACGATGAGAAGACAACCATGATGACCATACAGGCAACATGACAATATTGCAAAAAATTTAATAAATCAAATGACAATATAGAAATTATGGCAACACATCCACCATGACAAAATATTCAAAAATACAATAAAATACTAATAACAAAATGATCAAACCATGAAAATATAACCACCCCGCCCCTATGGCTTCCATTGTAATGTAACCAACATAATATACATTCACCATGACAGTACTGAAACTATAACAATATAGCATATCATGGCTATGTATTCACCTCATAATTTAAACAAAATGAAATATCCGTTTTTATAATGATATATCTCCAAGAGTAAATCAACACCATTAAATAAGCTACAATGAAAATGTAGTCACATGTAGTTATGTTAGCAAAATAGCCACTAAGAGATTGTAGTCATAATGATAATGTAGTCACTATGACAATACACTGTCACTTTAATGATATAGTTATCAAGATAATGTATCACTCATGAAAAAATATATATGGTTAAAAAAAATGACAATATAGCAACTATAAAGAGATCACTTTGCCGATATAGCCATGAGGCGATATGTAAATCTTCGCAATGTAACCGAACTGAGCAGATAGCCAAAATGATGATGTGTTCATAATGACCATACTGCTACTGCGAAAATATATTCCCCATGACACTATAGCTACAATGACAATAAAGCAATCTTCGCAAAAGATTAACATTGAAAATACTGGAAACGACAATATAGCCACCATGACAATGCAGCTATCCTGACAATAATGTCACGATATACATCAATCGCCAGGCTATTAGAGTCATCTTGATAGTAATCTTTCAATGCCTTTATGAATATCATGAAAATATAGCCCTCACGTCAACATATTTCCTCTGACAATTTAGCCATTATGATAATATAGTCACGACGAGAAGATATTAACTATGACAATAAAGCTACCATGATCATATAACTGATATGACAATTTAGATTTCAGGATATGTAGTGTCCAGGACAATATAGAAGTTACGGCAACACAGTAACCATGAGAATATACTCACAAATATAATAAAATCGGCATTACAAAGTTATCCAACCATGAAAATATAGTTACCCTGCCACTATGACTTTAATTGTAATGTAACCAACATAATATACATTCAACATGACAGTACTCAAACTATAACAATATCGCATATCATGTCAATATATTCACATGATAACTTAAAAAAAGTGAAATTTTAGATTTCATAATATATCTTGAAAGGCAAAATCAATACCATTAAATATATTACAATGAAAATGCAGTCAAACTCTCATTATAACCATCATCATGAAATAGTAACCATGACAGAATAGTTATCTTAGCAATATAGCCACAAAGAGATTATAGTCATAATGTCAACATTGTCACAATGACAATATACTGTCACCTTAATAGTAAAGTTATCACGATAATGTATCGCGTATGAAGAAATTTGCGTGACTAAAAAAATGACAACATAACAACTATAAAAGAGATCACCTTGACAATATAGCCAAGGTGACGATATGTAAATCTTCGCAATATAACCAAAATGAGTAGATAGCCAAAATGACGGTATGTTCATAATGACAATACTGCTGCTATGAAAATATATCCCCCATGACACTATAGCTACAATGACAATAAAGCAATCTTCACAAAAGAGTAACAGTGAAAATACAGGAAACGACTATATAGCCACCATGAAAGTACAGCCACTATGACAATAATGTCATGATATAATTCACTGACTATATAAACATCACGAAAATAAGGCTTCCATGTCAACATACTTACCATGGCAATTTAGTCAATATGATAATATAGTCAAGACGGCAATATATTCACTATAACAATAAAGCCATGATCATATAAGTGATATGACAATACAGTCAACGCAACAATAAGGAAGCCTTCAAATTATATTCAGTATGGCAATATAAGCACCTGACAATATTGATGCTGTGAAAAAATAGTCTCTTTCGGATCATAGCAAACCTATAGGTTCCATGACGATATAGTGTCCATGACAAAATAACGACCAAGACAAGATTTGTAATTAAGATATAGTCACCTTGACAGTATAGCCGATAAAACAATGAAATAACAATGAAAATGTACCTGCCATAACGATATAGCTACCATGAAAATGCAGGCAACACGACAAAATTGTCACAATGAAATATAATCGCCATTACAATTTAGTTAACATAATCATATATCAATCATGATAATATCATCAGGAGGCTGACATAAACACCATCACAGTATAAAAAACATGACAATATAGTAACATGATAATATGATATCCATACACTTGCACTCACATTACCAAATAACCCTTCATGAAAATACTGGTTTCATGATCATATGATTAAAACAAAATTGTAATTAATGACAAAATGTATCCCAACGACAAAATTAACCGTAGCAATATAGCCAGCAAGTAAATATAGCGATCAAGATAATGTCGTTAGGATGGCATTATATTGGAAATAACAATAAAGCCACAATGGCAATATCTTCACCATGACAATGGAGCTACCATGAAAATATAGTAACATTGACAATGTAGCTACTATGATGATAAAATCCCATGGAACATATCCACAATAACAGTTTATTTGCTAAGACACTATATCATCGTGCCAATATCGCCAAAATGTTAGTCTAGGCATCATTGCAATATACCACCATAAAAAGAAAATAAGCACCACAATGATATAGCTAACTTAACAATATAGGTACCCTGATAATATATTCAATATGAAAAGACAGTCACCTCCTTACAGTATAACAAAAGTGAAAAATAGCTATAATGGCAATGTAGTGTAGTCACCTATCAATATAGTCTGCATGGCAATATAGTTACCATAACCATGTAATCATAACTGGAATATAACAAACATGACTATGTAGTGAAGATGACATGCAACCATCATGACAATACAGGCAACATGACATTAGAGTCTCTACGACAATATTGCAATCGCTTCAACAAATTAAATGATAATATAGATATTACTGGAACACAGTCACCATAATAGCATTATCACAAATGCAAAATAACAGCGATAACAAAATTATCATACCATGAAAATTTAGCCCCCTGCCACTGCAATATAGCTAACATAAAAATACATTCACTGCGACAGTACTGAAACCTTGACAATATAGCATATCATGACAATGTAGTCACCTGATGACAGTCGCACACAAGCTACCGACGTGTACGGAGCTGCTGTCGTCTTTCAGAGCTAGGTTGTATCTATTCCTCCCTGCGCTGTCGCTACCTTTCCTTTGTTTTAAAGGTTTTATATGATCATGATTGCTGTATGATTATCGAAACCATAATGTTTGTATTTCATTGTAATTAATTTGTCATAGTAACTATATTTTCATGTAAGCTATATTGTTATGGTAGGTACATTTTAATGGTTTTTCCACTGTTTTATTGGCTATAATGTCAAGGTGACTGTATTGTGATGTCAGATCCTGTCTTCTTCGCTATTTTGTCATAGACTCTATATTCTCTTGTACGCTATATGTTTGCTATGATCAAAAAATGACTATTTTGTCACAGTATCTATATTTTCATGTGGCTGTATTTTCAGAGTGGATATAGTTTATAAATGCGTTTTTTGTTGAGTTGACTATATTGTCATATCATTTATGTGATCATAGTGGCTTTATTGTTATGGTGAAATTATTAGCGTCTTGACTATATTATCAGAATGGCGAAACTCTGACTTTAAACATATTCAATGGAGGCTATATTTTCACGACAAATATATTTATATGGACGCTATATTTACATGATGTTCATGTACTCATTGTATATTCATTATCAATATGACGCTAATGTCCTGGCGATTGATTTATATCGAGAGATTATTGTCATGGTGGCTGTACTGTCTTGATGGTTGTATAGTCGTTTGACATTTTTTCAATAGTACTCTTTTTGTGAAGATGGCTTTATTGTCGGTGAAGCTGGAGAATCGTGGGGAACATATTTTCATAGCTGCAGAATTGTCATTATGAACATACCGTCGTTCTGGTTATCATCTCTTTTTCTTTACGTTGCTATGATGTATATATCGTCACCTTGACTATAGTGGCAAGGTGATCTTTTTTATCGGTGCTATACTGTCATTTTCTAATCATGCATATTTTGTCACAAGCGACATATCATTTTGATAACTTTATTATTAAATTGACAGTATTTTGATAGCGACTATATTGTCATAATGACTATAATCTCAGAGCGGCTATATTGCCATGGTCACTATTTTATCATGATATTTATGTCATAGTGACTGTATTTTCATGACAGCTTTTTAATGGTGTATAAGATATTGTCCCTGAGGTTATACCATAATAGAAGCGAGATTTTTATTTTTCATTAAATGATCAAGTGACTACATTGTCATGATATGCTATATTGTTATGGTTTCAGTACTGTCGTGGTGAATGTTTTGCTATTATGGCTATATTGTAATGGAAGCCATAGTGGCAGGGTGACTATATTTTCATGGTAGGATCATTTTATTATGACTATTATATAACATTTCTGAGTATATTGTCATCGTGATTGTGTTGTTATAATATCTATATTGTCATTTAACTTGTTGAATTAGTGGCAATATTGTCTTAGAGACTGTATTTTGATGTTTTCTGTATTGTCATGGTAGTTGTATTGTCATCGTGACTATAAGGACAGGGTGACTATATTGCCATTAAGAATACATTGCTAAGGTAATCATATTGCCATGATGGCTATATTGTTTGGCTACCATATTGCCATGATGGCTAAATTTTTTAGTTACCATATTGCCATGATGGGTATTTGTAATTTTTTTTTCTTTTGTATTTCAAGGAGGTGGCCGTCTTTTAAATTTACCTACATTGTCAGAGTAGTATATTGTCAAGTTAGCTATATCGTTGTGATAAGTATTTTTTCAGTTGATATATTGCCAAAATGCCTATTAATATTTTAGAGATACTGGCATGATGATATATCGTCTTAGTAGCTAAACTCTTGTTGTGGCTATTTTTTGTGTATTTTCTATCTTGAATATTTTGCCATGGCAGCTACATTATCAACGCTACTCTATTTTCATGGTAGCTATATTGTCATGGTGACGACATTGGGACGGTGGCTGTATTGTAATTCTCAATACAATACTCGCTACATTATCTTGGTCGCTACAACAAGTTGATGGTTATATTGCTATGATTAATTTTGTCGTTCGGGATATATTTGTCACCACCTACAATATTTTTGTGATTATATGATCATGATAACAATATCTTCATGGCGGCTTCTTTGGTATTGTAAGTGTAAGTGTATGGATATCATATCATCTTGTCACTTATAATGTCATGGTTTTTATACTGTGATATTGTTTATGTCAACCTGCTGATTATATGATCATGATTGGTATATGATTATGGTAACTATATTGTAATGCCGATGATATTTCATTATGATAGTTTTGTTATGTTGACTAAAATTTCATGACATCTATAATGTTTTGGCAAGTAGAGTTTAATGATTGTTACATTATTATATGGTCTATACAGTCAAGGTGTCTATATTATAATGATACATCTTGTCTTGGTCGCAATTTTTTCACAGAAACTATGTTACCTGCCGGCTATATGTTTGCTATGATTCAAAAGCGACTATTTGTAACAGCATCTATATTGTCATGTAGTTATACTGCCATAGTGAATATGATTTGTATATTTCTTTTTTGCTTCTTTGACTGTATTGTCACATCAGTTATATGATCACTGTGGCTATATTGTTATAGTGATTAAATTGCCTTTATGACTATATTATCATAATGGCCGGATTATCATGGCAGACATGTTGACATGGAGGCTATATTTTGATGATATCTATATAGTCATTGTAAGTTTATTATCAAGGTGACTAATGACATGGTGATGATTTGTATCGTGACATTATTATCATGGTGGCTGAACTATGATGGTGGCTATATTCTCGTTTGCTTCATTTTCAATGTTTCTCTTTTGTGAATATGGCTTTGTTGTCAGTGTAGCTATAGTGACATGGGGAACATATTTTCATAGTGGTAGTATTGTCATTATGACCATACCGTCATTGTGGCTATCTTTTCATTTAGTTACATTGCTATAATGTATATATCGTTACCTTAGCTCTATTGGCAGGGTGATCTTTTTATAGGTGATATATTGTAATTATTTAACTCTTGCATACTTTGTCAAAAGCGAAATATTATCATGATAATTATATTTTTATAGTGACAATATTGTCATAGCGACTATATTATCATCATGACTATAATGTCATAGTGGCTATTTTGCCAAGATAACTATATTATCATGGTGACTTTTTTATCATGATTTTTAAATGTCATAATGACTGTATTTTCGTAGAAGCTTTTTGAATGGTGCTGATATTGCCCTTGAGGATATACCATTATAGAAGAGAAATTGTCATTTTGATTAAATTATCAGCTGACTACATTGCCATGATATGCTATACTGTTATGATTTCAGTACTGTCATGGTAAATCTTTTATTACTGTTTCTACATTGCAATGGAAACTAAAATGGTAGGTGGATATATTTTCATGGTAGAATAATTTTATCATGGCAATTATATTGCATTTCTGAGTATATTGTCATGGTGTGTCTGTTGCCATAATATCTATATTGTCATATAATTTATGAAATTGATGGTAATATTGTCCTAGAGACGGTTTTGTCACGTTATCTGTATTGTCACGGTGGTTGTATTGTCAACGTGACTACATAGTCATGTTAGCTACATTGTCGTTAAGATCACATTGTTATGGTAACTCTATTACCATGGTGGCTGTATTGTCAAATCACCAGATCGCCATGATGGCTATTTGTCATTTTTGTTATATATCAAGGAGGTGACTGTCTTTTCATGTTGGCAATATTGTCAGAATAGCTATATTGTCGAGTAGTGGGTATATATATTTTATTTCTGGCGGTATATTATCATGATGGCAATAATAACATTTTGGCGATATTGGCATAGCGATATAGTGTTTTAGCAGCTAAACTCCTTTTGTGGATATTTTTCAATTGTATATTTTATAATGGTAGCTACATAGTCAAGGTTACTATATTTTCATGGTAGCTATATTGTCAGGGTGAAGACATTGGCATAGTGGTTGTATTCTTACTTTCAATATAATGCGGTCCTGGCTACATTATCTTGGTCGCTATATCAACTTGATGGCAATAGTGTTATAGTTAAGTTTTTCTTTCGGGATATATTTTGTAATTAGTGACAATACTGTTGTGATTATATGATCATGATAATATTTTCATGAAAACGTATGTGGTATTGTAAGTGTAAGTGAATTTATATCATCTCATCATGTCACTTAAATTGTCATGGTTTTTACATTATGATCTTGTTTATGTCAACCTGCTGATTATATAATCATGATTGGTGTATGATTATCGGAATTATATTGTGATGTTTTTTTTTGTGATAATTTTGTCATGTTGACAACAATTCAATGATAGTTATAATGTTATGACCATATCATGATGATAAATCCTGTCTTAGTCACTGTTTTTTCACAGAGACTATATATATTGTCCTGGAGTCTATATTTTTGCTATGATCCGAAAACGACTATCTATTAACAGTATCTATATTGTCAGGTGGTTATATTGCCATTGTGAATATAAGTTGAATGTTTCTATATTTTTGATTTGGTTATATTGTCATATCAGTTATATGATAATGGTAGCTTTATTGTCATAGTGAATAGATTGTCGTCGTGATTATTTTTCATAATGGCTAAATTGTCATAGGAAATATCTTGACATGGGGGCTGTATTTTCACGATATTTATAAAGTCATTGTATGATTACTGTCAAGGTGACTCTATTGTCCTGGTGATTGAGTTATATCGTGATATTATTTTCAAGATGGTTGTATTGTCATGGTGGCTATATTGTAGTTTGCAGTATTTTAATTTTACTCTTTTGTGAAGAAAACTTTACTGTCAGTGTACCTATAGTGTCATGGAGAATATATTTTCATAGTGGAAGTATTGTCATTATGAACATACTGTCATTTTGGCCATCTCCTTATTTTGGTTACATTTCTATCATATATATATATATATATATATATATATCATCACCTTGGCTATATTAGCAACGTGATCTTTTTTTACGGTTGCTATATTTTCATTTTTTTAATCATGCATTTTTTATCGTAACTGATACATTATCATGATAACTATACCATTCCAGTAACTATATATTGGCATTTTTACTATATTGTTATTATGACAATGATATCATGTTGGATATCTTGCCAAAGTAACTTTATTGTCATGGTGTGTATTTCATCATGATGGTTATAATGTCATGGTGACTACATTTTCACGGTAGCTTTTATATTGGTGTTGGGTTAGCCCTTGAGGATGTATCATTATAAAACGAGATTCTCATTTTGATTAAATCATTAGGGGACTACATTGTCGTGATATGCTATATTGTTATGGTTTCAAGAATGTCATTGTATATGTATTATTATGTTGGCTATATTCCAATGGAAGCCATAGTCGCAGAGTGGCTCTATTTTCACAATACAATCATTTTGTTATGTCGATTATGTTCCACTTGTGTGTATATTGTCATGGTGATTGTTGTCATAATATCTATACTGTCATTTGATTTGTTGAATTGTCATAATGTAATGTCATGGTTCCTGTATTGTCTTGGTGGTTGTATTGTCATCGTGTCTATATGGTCATGGTAGTTATATTTCCATTAAGATTATATTGATATTATAACTACATTACCATGGCGGCTATATTGTCAAATGAATTTATTGCCATGATGGCTATTTGTTATTTTTTGTTATATTACAAGGGGGTGAATGTCTTTTCATGTTGCCTATATATCAGGATACCTATACTGTTATCATAAGATTACAGTCACAAACACAATCCAATCGCCATGCCAATATTTTCACCTTAATGATGTGGGTATCATGATAATATATTGCTTATAACAGAATATGCACGATTAAAAAATGACAATATACCAACTATAAAAAAAATTCACCTTCCCAATATAACCACGGTGACGATATATATAACATAGCAATGTAAACCAAATTAGAAGATAACCAAAATGACTCTATTTCAAAAGGACAATTGCGTCACTATGAAAATTTTTTCCCAATCAAAGTATAGCTACACTGACATTAAAGCCGTATTCACTAAATAGTAACACTGAAAACGCATCAAAGGACAATATAGCCACAATGACTGTACAGCCACCATGACAATAATGTTACAACATAAATCAATCACTGTGATATTAGAGTAAACTTGAAAAAATTTTTTACAATTACGATAAAAGTATCATGAGAATATAGCATCCATATCAACATATTTCCCATGATAATTTAGCCATTATGATAGTATAGTCACAACTAAAATATATTCACTACAACAACAAAGCCTCCATGGTCATATAGCTGACATAACAATATAGTGAACGCAACAATAAAGAAACATTCAGAATATGTTCACAACGTCAATATAGCCACCTGACAATATGAATACCGTGACAAAATAGTCGCTTTCGGATCATAGGAAACATATAGCCTCTAAAGTATATAGTGTCCAGGAGAAAATAGCGTCCAAAACAGAATTTATCAATACTATACAGCCGCCTTGACAGTATAGCCCATAAAACAATGTCAAAACCATGAAAATGTACCTGCCATACCAATATAACTATTATCAAAATGAAGTCAACATACCAAAATGATCAAAAAAGATATTGCAATTGCTGTATAGTTACAATAATCATACATTAATAATGATAATGTAATCATCATTTTAAACATAAGCACCATCACCGTTTAAAAGCATGACAGACTAAGTTACAAGATGATATAATATCCATACAGATACACTCAAGATGCCAAATAAGCCGTCATAGAAATATTATCATGATCATATAATCACAACCACATTGTAGGTAGAGACAAAATACATCCCCAACGATGAAATTGACAGTAGCAATATAGCCATCAAGTTGATATAGCGACCAATATAATGTAGCCAGGATGACGTTATATTGAACATAACAATACACCCGCCATGCCAATATCGTCATCTTTACAATGTAGCTTGCATGAATTATAGTAACCTTGACAATGTAGGTACCATGATAATGTATTCCCATGAAGAAATGTCCAAAACAACAGTTGGGCTGCGTACACTATATCACCATGCTAATCTTCCCAAAATTCTAGTAAAGCCATCATGGCAATATACCGAAAGGCAAAAAAAATACCCACTACAATAAGATAGCTAACTTAACAATATAGCTACTCTGACAAAAAGCCATGATGGTAATATAGTTACGAGAAGAATGTAATCTTAATGACAGTATAGCCATCATGACCATAGAGTCACGATGACGAGACAACCATGATGACCATACAGGCAAAATGACAATACAGTCTCTATGACAATATTGCCATCATTTTAATAAAATCAAATGACAATATAGAAATTATGGCAACACAGTCACCATGACAATATATTCAAAAATAAAATCAAATACTAATAACAAAATGATCAAACCATGAAAATATAGCCAGCCTGCCACTATGGCTTCCATTGTAATGTAGCCAGCATAATATACGTTCACCATGACAGTACTGAAACTATAACAATATAGCATATCATGACAATGTATTCACCTTATAATTTAAACAAAATGAAATATCCGTTTTTATAATGATATATATCCAAGGGTAAATCACCACCATTAAATAATCTACAATGAAAATGTAGTCACATGTAGTTATCTTAGAAATATAGCCACTAAGAGATTGTAGTCATAATGACAATATAGTCACCATGACAATATACTTTCACTTTAATGATATAGTTATCCAGATAATGTATCACTCATGAAAAAATATACATGATAGAAATAATGACAATATAGCAACTATAAAGAAATAACCTTGCCAATATAGCCAAGGTGACGATATGTAAATCTTCGCAATGTAACCAAAATGAGCAGATAGCCAAAATGACGATATGTTCACAATGACAATACTGCTACTACGAAAATATATTCCCCATGACACTGTAGCTACAATGACAATAAATAAATCTTCACAAAAGAGTAACATTGAAAATACAGGAAACGACAATATAGCCACCATGACAATGCAGCTATCGTGACAATAATGTCACGATATACATCAATCGCCAGGCTATTAGAGTCACCTTGATAGTAATCTTTCAATGACTTTATGAATATCATGAAAATATAGCCCTCATGTCAACATATTTCCTATGACAATTTAGCCATTATGATAATATAGTCACGACGACAAGATATTTACTATGACAATAAAGCTACCATGATCATATTACTGATACGACAATATAGATTTCAGGATATGTAGTGTCCAGGACAATATAGAAATTACGGCAACACAGTAACCATGAGAATATACTCACAAATACAATAAAATCGTCATAACAAAATGATCCAATCATGAAAATATAGTTACCCTGCCACTATGACTTAAATTTTAATGTAACCAACATAATTTATATTCAACATGACAGTACTGAAACTATAACAATATCGCATATCATGGCAATATATTCACATGATGATTTAAAAAAAAGGGGAAATTTTCGTTTTTATAATACATCTTCAAGGGCAAAATCAACACCATTAAATATGCTGCAATGAAAATGAAGTCAAAATGTCATTATAGCCTTCATCATGAAATAGTCACCATAACAGTATAGTTATCTTAGCAATATAGCCACTAAAAGATTATAGTCATATTGTCAAAATTGTCACAATGACAATATAATGTCACATTAACAGTAAAGTTATCACGATAATGTATCGCTTATGAAAAAATATGCATGACTAAAAAAATGACAACATAGCAACTATAAAAGAGATCACCTTGACAATATAGCCAAGGTGACGATATGTAAATCTTCGCAATATAACCAAAATGAATAGATAGCCAAAATGACGGTATGTTCATAATGACAATACTTCTGCTATGAAAATGTATCCCCCATGACACTATAGCTACAATGACAATAAAGCAATCTTCACAAAAAAGTAACAGTGAAAATACAGCAAACGACTATATAGCCTCCATGAAAGTACAGCCACTATGACAATAATGTCACGATATAATTCACTATCTATATAAACATCATGAAAATAAGGCTTCCATGTCAACATATTTACCATGACAAATTAGCCAATATGATAATATAGTTAAGACGGCAATATATTCAGTATAACAATGTAGACATGATCATATAAGTGATATGACCATATAGTCAACGCAACAATAAGGAAGCCTTCAAATTACATTCATTATGTCAATATAAGCACCTGAAAATATTGATGCTGTGACAAAATAGTATCTTTCGGATCATAGCAAACATATAGGCTCCAGGACAATAAAGTGTCCATGACATAATAGCGACCAAGACAAGATTTTTAATTAAGATATAGTCACCTTGACAGTATAGCCGATAAAACAATGAAACAACAATGAAAATGTACCTGCCATAACAATATAGCTACCATGAAAATGCAGGCAACATGACAAAATTGTCACAATGAAATATAATCGCCATTACAATTTAGCTACCATAATCTTATATCAATCATGATAATATCATATGGAGGCTGACATAAACACCATCACAGCATAAGAACCATAACAATATAGCGATATGATAATATGAAATCCATACACTTGCACTCACATTACCAAATAAGCCTTCATGAAAATATTGTCATCATGATCATATGATTAAAACAAAATTGTAGTTAATGACAAAATATATCCCCAACGACAAAATTACCCATAGCAATATAGCCAGCAAGTAATTATAGCGACCAAGATAATGTAGTTAGGATGGCAATATATTGAAAATAACAATACAGCCACAATGGCAATATCGTCACCATGACAATGGAGCTACCATAAAAGTATAGTAACACTGACAATGTAGCTACTATGATAAGAAAATCCCATGGAACATATCCACAATAACAATTTATTTGCTAAGACACTATATAACCATGCCAATATCGCCAAAATGTTAGTCTAGGCATCATGGCAATATACCACCAGAAAATGAAAATAAACACCATAATGATATAGCTAACTTAACAATATAGCTACCCTGATAATATATTCAATATGAAAAGACAGTCACCTCCTTACAGTATAACAAAAATGAAAAATAGCTATCATGGCAATGTAGTAACCTATCAATATAGTCACCATGGCAATATAGTTACCATAACCATGTAATCATAACTGGAATATAACCAACATGACTATATAGTCAAGTTGACATGCAACCATCATGACAATACAGGCAACATGACATTAGAGTCTCTACGATAATATTGCAATCGCTTCAACAAATTAAATAACATAGATATTACTGGAACATAGTTACCATGAGAGTATTATCACAAATACAATATAGCAACGATAACAAAATTTTCCTACCATGAAAATTTAGCCCCCCTGCCACTGCAATATAGCTAACATAATAATACATTCACTACAACAGTACTGAAACC
>NC_092278.1:8215902-8278348 GCF_036320965.1 Panulirus ornatus | reverse complement strand
AATGCTACATACAAATCCATTTGCTTTTCTAAGTATTTCTCACATACATTCTTCAAAGCAAACACTTGATCCACACATCCTCTACCACTTCTGAAACCACACTGCTCTTCCCCAATCTGATGCTCTGTATATGCCTTCACCCTCTCAATCAATACCCTCCCATATAATTTACCAGGAATACTCAACAAACTTATACCTCTGTAATTTGAGCACTCACTCTTATCCCCTTTGCCTTTGTACAATGGCACTATGCACGCATTCCGCCAATCCTCAGGCACCTCACCATGAGTCATACATACATTAAATAACCTTACCAACCAGTCAACAATACAGTCACCCCCTTTTTTAATAAATTCCACTGCAATACCATCCAAACCTGCTGCCTTGCCGGCTTTCATCTTCCGCAAAGCTTTTACTACCTCTTCTCTGTTTACCAAATCATTTTCCCTAACCCTCTCACTTTGCACACCACCTCGACCAAAACACCCTATATCTGCCACTCTATCATCAAACACATTCAACAAACCTTCAAAATACTCACTCCATCTCCTTCTCACATCACCACTACTTGTTATCACCTCCCCATTTGCGCCCTTCACTGAAGTTCCCATTTGCTCCCTTGTCTTACGCACTTTATTTACCTCCTTCCAGAACATCTTTTTATTCTTCCTAAAATTTAATGATACTCTCTCACCCCAACTCTCATTTGCCCTTTTTTTCACCTCTTGCACCTTTCTCTTGACCTCCTGTGTCTTTCTTTTATACATCTCCCACTCAATTGCATTTTTTTCCCTGCAAAAATCGTCCAAATGCCTCTCTCTTCTCTTTCACTAATACTCTTACTTCTTCATCCACCACTCACTACCCTTTCTAATCAACCCACCTCCCACTCTTCTCATGCCACAAGCATCTTTTGAGCAATCCATCACTGATTCCCTAAATACATCCCATTCCTCCCCCACTCCCCTTACTTCCATTGTTCTCACCTTTTTCCATTCTGTACTCAGTCTCTCCTGGTACTTCCTCACACAAGTCTCCTTCCCAAGCTCACTTACTCTCACCACCCTCTTCACCCCAACATTCACTCTTCTTTTCTGAAAACCCATACAAATCTTCACCTTAGCCTCCACAAGGTAATGATCAGACATCCCTCCAGTTGCACCTCTCAGCACATTAACATCCAAAAGTCTCTCTTTCGCGCGCCTGTCAATTAACACGTAATCCAATAACGCTCTCTGGCCATCTCTCCTACTTACATAAGTATACTTATGTATATCTCGCTTTTTAAACCAGGTATTCCCAATCATCAGTCCTTTTTCAGCACATAAATCTACAAGCTCTTCACCATTTCCATTTACAACACTGAACACCCCATGTATACCAATTATTCCCTCAACTGCCACATTTCTCACCTTTGCATTCAAATCACCCATCACTATAACCCGGTCTCGTGCATCAAAACCACTAACACACTCATTCAGCTGCTCCCAAAACACTTGCCTCTCATGATCTTTCTTCTCATGCCCAGGTGCATATGCACCAATAATCACCCATCTCTCTCCATCAACTTTCAGTTTTACCCATATTAATCGAGAATTTACTTTCTTACATTCTATCACATACTCCCACAACTCCTGTTTCAGGAGTATTGCTACTCCTTCCCTTGCTCTTGTCTTCTCACTAACCCCTGACTTTACTCCCAAGACCTTCCCAAACCACTCTTCCCCTTTACCCTTGAGCTTCGTTTCACTCAGAGCCAAAACATCCAGGTTCCTTTCCTCAAACATACTACCTATCTCTCCTTTTTTCACATCTTGGTTACATCCACACACATTTAGGCACCCCAATCTGAGCCTTCGCGGAGGATGAGCACTCCCCGCGTGACTCCTTCTTCTGTTTCCCATTTTAGAAAGTTAAAAAAGTACAAGGAGGAGAGGATTTCTGGCCCCCCGCTCCCGTCCCCTCTAGTCGCTTTCTACGACACGCGAGGAATGCGTGGGAAGTATTCTTTCACCCCTATCCCCATGGATAATATATAATATATATATATATATATATATATATATATATATATATATATATATATATATATATATATATATATATATATATACACATACACACACACACACACACATGCGCACATACACACACACACACACACACACACACACACACACACACACACATATATATACATATGAAAAATGTAAGAAACAATTTAGAAAACTGAAACTTCTAGCTTGAAATGAAATGAAAAATGACAGTATAGTTATCTTAGCAATATAGCCACTAAGAGATTATAGTCATAATGTCAACATTGTCACAATGACAATATACTGTCACCTTAATAGTAAAGTTATCACGATAATGTATCGCTTATGAAAAAAATATGCATAAATAAAAAATAACAATATAGCAACTATAGAAGAGATCACCTTGACAATATAGCCAAGGTGACGATATGTAAATCTTCGTAATATAACCAAAATGAGTAGACAGCCAAAATGACGGTATGTTCATAATGACAATACTGCTGCTATGAAAATATATCCCCCTTGACACTATAGCTACAATAATAATAAAGCAATCTTCACAAAAGAGTAACAGTGAAAATACAGGAAAAGACTGTATAACCACCTTGAAAGTACAGCCACTATGACAATAATGTCACGATATAATTCACTGACTATATAAACATCATGAAAATAAGGCTTCCATGTCAACATACTTACCATGACTATTTAGCCAATATGATAATATAGTCAAGACGGCAATATATTCACTATAACATAATAGCCATGATCATATAAGTGATATGACAATACAGTCAACGCAACAATAAGGAAGCCTTCAAATTATATTCATTATGGCAATCTAAGCATCTGACAATATTGATGCTGTGACAAAATAGTCTCTTTCGGATCATAGCAAACATATAGGCTCCAGGACAATATAGTGACCATGACAAAATAGCGACCAAGACAAGATTTTTAATTAAGATATAGTCACCTTGACAGTATAGCCGATAAAACAATGAAACAACAATGAAAATGTAAATGCCATAACAATATAGCTACCATGAAAATGCAGGCAACATGACAAAATTGTCACAATGAAATATAATCGCCATTACAATTTAGTTACCATAATCATATATCAATCATGATAATATCATCAGGAGGCTGACATAAACACCATCACAGTATAAAAGCCATGACAATATAGTGACATGATAATATGATATCCATACACTTGCACTCACATTACTAAATAAGCCGCCATGAAAATATTGTTATCATGATCATATGATTAAAACAAAATTGTAGTTAATGACAAAATATATCTCCAACGACAAAATTAACCATAGCAATATAGCCAGCAAGTAAATATAGCGACCAAGATAATGTAGTTTGAATGGCATTATATTGAAAATAACAATGCAGCCACAATGGCAATATCGTCACCATGACAATGGAGCTACCATGAAAATATAGTAACATTGACAATGTAGCTACTATGATAATAAAATCCCAAGGAACATATCCACAATAACTGTTTATTTGCTAAGACACTATATCACCGTTCCAATATCGCCAAAATGTTAGTCTCGGCATCATGGCAATATACCACCAGAAAAAGAAAATAAGCACCACAATGATATAGCTAACTTAAAAATATAGCTACCCTGATAATATATACAATATTAAAATACAGTCACCTCCTTACAGTGTAACAAAAATGAAAAATACCTATCATGGCAATGTAGTCACCTATCAATATAGTCACCATGGCAATATAGTTACCATATCCATGTAATCATAACTGGAATATAACCAACATGACTATATAGTGAAGATGACATGCAACCATCATGACAATACAGGCAACATGACATTAGAGTCTCTACGACAATATTGCAATCGCTTCAACAAATTAAATGATAATATAGATATTACTGGAACAGTCACCATGACAGTATTACCACAAATGCAGTATAACCGCGATAACAAAATTATCCTACCATGAAAATTTAGCCACCCTGACACTGCAATATAGCTAACATAATAATACATTCACTACGACAGTACTGAAACTATGAAAATATAGCATATCATGACAATGTAGTCACCTGGTGACAGTCGCGCACCAGCTACCGACGTGTACGGAGCTGCTGTCGTCTTTCAGAGCTAGGTTGTAGCTATTCCTCCCTGCGTTGTCGCTACCCTTGCTTTGTTTTGTAGGTTTTATCCTATATGATCATGATTGGTGTATGATTATCGAAACCATAATGTGATATCGTTTGTATTTCATTGTAATGAATTTGTCATAGTAACTATATTTTCATGTAAGCTATATTGTTATGGTAGGTACATTTTTATGGTTGCTCCACTGTTTTATTGGCTATACTTTCAAGGTGACTGTATTATGATGATAAATCCTGTCTTCTTCGCTATTTTGTCATGGAGACTGTATTCTCTTGGACGCTATATATTTGCTATGATCCAAAATGACTATTTTGTCACAGTATCTATATTTTCATGTGGCTGTATTCTCAGAGTGGATATAATTTATAAATGCGTTTATTGTTGCGTTGACTATATTGTCATATCATTTATGTGATCATGGTGGCTTTATTGTTATGGTGAATATATTAGCGTCTTGACTATATTATTAGAATGGCGAAACTGTCACTTTAAACATATTCATATGGAGGCTATATTTTCACGACAAATATATTTATATGGACGCTATATTTTCATGATGTTCATGTACTCACTGTATATTCATTATCAAGGTGACGCTAATGTCCTGGAGATTGATTTATATAGAGAGATTATTGTCATGGTGGCTGTACTGTCTTGATGGCTGTATAGTCGTTTGCTATTTTTTCAATAGTACTCTTTTTGTGAAGATGGCTTTATTGTCAGTGAAGCTGGAAAATCGTGGGGAACATATTTTCATAGTTGCAGTATTGTCATTATGAACATACCGTCGTTCTGGTTATCATCTCTTTTTCTTTACTTTGCTATGATGTATAAATCGTCACCTTGACTATAGTGGCAAGGTGATCTTTTTTATAGGTGCTGTACTATCATTTTCTAATCATGCATATTTTGTCACAAGCGATATGTCATTTAGATAACTTTATTATTAAGGTGACAGTATTTTAATAGCGACTGTATTTGTCATAATGACTATAATCTCAGAGTGGCTATATTGCCATAGTCACTATTTTGTCATGATATTTATGTCATAGTGACTGTATTTTCATGGCAGCTTTTTAATGGTGCATAAAATTTTGTCCCTGAGGTATACCATTATAAAAGCGATATTTTTATTTGTCATTAAATGATCAAGTGACTACACTGTCATGATATCCTATATTGTTATGGTTTCAGTACTGTCGTGGTGAATGTTTTGTTGTTGTGGCTTTATTGTAATGGAAGCCATAGTGACAGGGTGACTATGTTTTCATGGTAGGATCATTTTATTATGACGATTATATAACATTTCTGAGTATATTGTCATCGTGATTGTGTTGCCATAATATCTATATTGTCATTTAACTTGTTGAATTAGTGGCAATATGGTCTTAGAGACTGTACTTTGATGTTTTCTGTATTGTCATGGTAGTTGTATTGTCATCGTGACTAGAAGGACATGGTGACTATATTGCCATTAAGAATACATTGCTATGGTAATCATATTGCTATGATGGCTATATTGTTTAATTACCATATTGCCATGATGGCTATATTGTTTAGTTACCATATTGCCATGATGGCTATTTCTCATTTTTTTTTTTTTATATTTCAAGGAGGTGACTGTCTTTTAATGTTACCTATATTGTCAGAGTAGTATTTTGTCAAGTTAGCTATATCGTTGTGATGAGTATTTTTTCTGTTGATATATTGCCATGATGGCTATACTAATATTTTAGTGATGTTGGTATGGTGATATAACGTCTTAGCAGCTAAACTCTTTTTGTGGCTATCTTATGGGTATTTTCTATCTTGAATACTTTGCCATGGCAGCTACATTATCAACGTTACTATATTTTCATGGTAGCTATATTGTCATGGTGACGACATTGGCACGGTGGCTGTATTGTAATTCTCAATACAATGCTCGCTACATTATCTTGGTCGCTATAACAAGTTGATGGCTATATTGCTATGATTAATTTTGTCGTTGGGGGTATATTTGTCTCTACCTACAATATTGTTGTGATTATATGATCATGATAACAATATATTCAAGGCGGCTTCTTTGGTATTGTAAGTGTAAGTGTATGGATATCATATCATCATGTCACTTATACTGTCATGGTTTTTATACTGAGATTTTGTTTATGTCAACCTGCTGATTATATGATCATGATTGGTCTATGATTATGGTAACTATATTGTAATGCCGATGATATTTCATTATGATAATTTTGTCATGTTGACTAAAATTTAATGACATCTATAATGTTTTGGCAGGTACAGTTTCATGATTGTTACATTGTTTTATGGTCTATACTGTCAGGGTGTCTATATTATAATGATATATCCTATCTTGGTCGCTATTTTGTCATGGAGACTATGTTATCCTGCCGGCTATATGTTTGCTATGATTCAAAAGCGCCTATTTGTCACAGTATCTATATTGACATGTATTTATACTGCCATAGTGAATATGATTTGTATATTTCTTTCTTGCTTCTTTGACTGTATTGTCACATGAGTTATATGGACACTGTGGCTATATTGTTATAGTGAATAAATTGCCATCATGACTATATTATCATAATGGCCAGATTATCGTGGCAGACATGTTGACATGGAGGCTATATTTTCATGATATTTATATAGTCATTGTAATTTTATTATCAAGGTGACTAATAAGATGGTGATGATTTGTATCGTGACATTATTATCATGGTGGCTGAACTATGATGGTGGCTATATTCTCCTTTGCTGAATTTCCAATGTTGCTCTTTTGTGAATATGGCTTTGTTGTCAGAGTAGCTATAGTTTCATGCGGAACATATTTTCATAGTGGCAGCATTGTCATTATGACCATACTGTCATTTTGGCTATCTCTTCATTTTAGTTACATTGCTCTAATGTATATATCGTCACCTTAGGTATATTTGCAAGGTGATCTTTTAATAGGTGATATATTGTCATTATTTAACTCTTGCATACTTTGTCTTAAGCGAAATATTATCATGATAATTATATTTTTATAGTGACAATATTGTCATAGCGACTATATTATCATTATGACTATAATGTCACAGTGGCTATATTGCCAAGATAACTATATTGTCATGGTGACTTTTTTATCATGATTTTTATAATGTCATAATGACTGTATTTTCGTAGAAGCTTTTTCAATGGTGTTCATATTGCCCTTGAGGATATACCATTATAGAAGAGAAATTGTTATTTTGATTAAATTATCAGCAGACTACATTGCCATGATATGCTATACTGTTATGGTTTCAGTACTGTCATGGTAAATCTTTTATTACTTTTTCTACACCGCGATGGAAACCAAAATGGTAGGTGGCTATATTTTCATGGTATGATCATTTTATCATGGCGATTATATTGCATTTCTGAGTATATTGTCATGGTGACTATGTTGATATAATATCTATATTGTCATATAATTTCTCAAATTGATGGCAATATTGTCTTAGAGACGGTGCTGTCATGTTATCTGTATTGTCACGGTGGTTGTATCGTGAACGTGACTATATAGTCATGTTGGCTACATTGTCGTTAAGATCACATTGTTATGGTACCTATATTACCATACTGGTTGTATTGTTAAATCACTATATCGCCATGATGGCTATTTATCATTTTTGTTATATAACAAGGAGGTGACTGTCTTTTCATGCTGGCAATATTGTCAGAATAGCTATATTGTCGAGTAGTGGGTATATATATTTCTTTTCTGGCGGTATATTATCATGATGGCAATAATAACGTTTTGGCGATATTGGCATGGCGGTGTAGTGTTTTAGCAGCTAAACTCTTGTTGTGGATATTTTCAATTGTATATTTTATCATGGTAGCTACATAGTCAAGGTTACTATATTTTCATGGTAGCTACATTGTCATGGTGAAGACATTGGCATGGTAAGTGTATTCTTACTTTCAATATAATGCCGTCCTGGCTACATCATCTCGGTCACTATATCAACTTGATGGCTATATTGTTATGGTTAATTTTGTCTTTCGGGATATATTTTATAATTATTGACAATACTGTTGTGATTATATGGTCATGAAAATATTTTCATGAAAACTTATGTGGTATTATAAGTGTAAGTGAATAGATATTATCTCATCATGTCACTTAAATTATCATGGTTTTTACACTATGATCTTGTATATGTCAACCTGCTGATTATATAATCATGATTGGTGTATGATTATGGTAACTATATTGTAATATCGTTTTATTTCATTGTGATAATTTTGTCATGTTGACTACAATTCTACGACAGCTATAATGTTATGACCATATCATGATGATAAATCCTGTCTGAGTCACTGTTTTTTAACAGTGACTATATTGTCCTGGAGTCTATATTTTTGCTATGATCCGAAAACGACTATCTATTAACAGTATCTATATTGTCAGGTGGTTATATTGCCATTGTGAATATAAGTTGAATGTTTCTATATTTTTGCTTTGGTTATATTATCATATCAGTTATATGATCATCATAGCTTTATTGTCATAGTGAATAGATTGTCGTCGTGACTATATTTTCATAATGGCTAAATAGTCATAGCAAATATCTTGACATGGAGGGGGTATATTTTCATGATATTTATAAAGTCATTGTAAGATTATTGTCAAGGTGACTCTATTGTCCTGGAGATTGAGTTATCTCGTGATATTATTTTCAAGATGGCTGTATTGTCATGGTGGCTATATTGTAGTTTGCTGTATTTTAATTTTACGCTTTCGTGAAGATACACTGACTTTACTGTCAGTGTACCTATAGTGTCATGGAGAATATATTTTCATAGTGGAATTATTGTCATTATGAACATTCTGTCATTTTGGCCATATCCTTATTTTGGTTACATTTCTATCATAAATATATCATCACCTTGGCTATAGTAGAAACGTGATCTTTTTTACGGTTGCTATATTTTCATTATTTTAATCATGCATTTTTTGTCGTAAGTGATACATCATCATGATAACTATAACATTCCGGTAACTATATATTGGCATTTTGACTATATTGTTATTATGAAAATGATATCATGTTGGATATCTTGCCAAAGTAACTTTATTGTCATGGTGTCTATTTCATCATGATGGTTATAATGTCATGGTGACTACATTTTCACAATAGTATTTATATTGGTGTTGGGTTTGCCCTTGAGGATGTATCATTATAAAACGAGATTCTCATTTTAATTAAATCATTAGGGGACTACAATGTCGTGATATGCTATATGGTTATGGTTTCAGGAATGTCATTGTATATGTATTATTTTGTTGGCTATATTCCAATGGAAGCTATAGTGGCAGAGTGGCTATATTTTAATAATATAATCATTTTGTTTTGTCGATTATGTTCCACTTGTGTGTATATTGTCATGGTGACTGTTGCCATAATATCTATACTGTCATTTGATTTGTTGAATTGGTGGCTATATTGTCATAATGTAATGTCATGGTTCCTGTATTGTCTTGGTGGTTGTATTGTCATCGTGTCTATATGGTCTTGGTAGTTATATTTCCATTAAGATTATATTGATATGGTAACAATATTGCCATGGTGGCTATATTGTTAAATGAATATATTGTCATGATGGCTACTTGTTATTTCTTATTATATTACAAGGGGGTGATTTTCTTTTCATGTTGCCTATATATCAGGGTACCTATATTGTTATCATAAGATTACAGTCATAAAGACAATATAGTCGCCATGCCAATATTTTCACCTTAATGATATGGGTATCATGATAATATATCGCTTATAACAGAATATGGACGAACAAAAAATGACAATATACCACCTATTAAAAAAAATCACCTTCCCAATATAGCCAAGTTGACGATATATATAATATGGCAATGTAACCCAAATTAGAAGATAGCAAAAATGACTTTATTTCATAATGACAATTGCGTCACTATGAAAATTTATTTCCAATGAAAGTATAGCTACACTGACATTAAAGCCATATTCACTAAATAGTAACACTGAAAACGCATCAAACGACAATATAGCCACCATGACTGTATAGCCACCATAACAATAACGTTAGAACATAAATCAATCACTCTGATATTAGAGTAAACTTGAAAAATTTTTTACAGCTACCATAAAAGTATCATGAGAATATAGCATCCATATCAACATATTTCCCATGACAATTTAGCCATTATGATAGTATAGTCACAACTACAATACATTCACTATAACAACAAAGCCACCATGGCCATATAACTGGTATAACAATATAGTCAACGCAACATTAAAGAAACATTTACAATTTGTTCACAACGTCAATATAGCAACCTGATAATATAGATACCGTGACAAAATAGTCGCTTTCGGATCATAGGAAACATATAGCCTCTAAAGTATATATTGTCCAGAAGACAATAGCGTCCAAAACAGAATTTATCAATACTATACAGCCGCCTTGACAGTATAGCCCATAAAACAATGTCAGAACCATGAAAATGTACCTACCATACCAATATAACTACTATTAAAATGAAGTCAACATACCAAAATGATCAAAAAAGATATTGCCATTGCTATATAGTTACAATAATCATACATTAATGATGATAATGTAATCAGCATTTTCACATAAGCACAATCACCGTTTAAAAGCATGACAGACCAAGTTACATGATGACATGATATCCAGACAGATCCACTCAAGATGCCAAATAAGCCGTGATAGAAATATTATCATGATCATATAATCACAACCAAATTGTAGGTAAAGACAAAATACATCCCCAACGATGAAATTGACCGTAGCAATATAGCCATCAAGTTGATATAGCGACCAAGATAATGTAGCGAGGATGGTGTTATTTTTTTTATTTATTATACTTTGTCACTGTCTCCCGCGTTTGCGAGGTAGCGCAAGGAAACAGACGAAAGAAATGGCCCAACCCCCCCCCATACACATGTATATACATACGTCCACACACGCAAATATACATACCTACACAGCTTTCCATGGTTTACCCCAGACGCTTCACATGCCTTGATTCAATCCACTGACAGCACGTCAACCCCGGTATACCACATCGCTCCAATTCACTCTATTCCTTGCCCTCCTTTCACCCTCCTGCATGTTCAGGCCCCGATCATACAAAATCTTTTTCACTCCATCTTTCCACCTCCAATTTGGTCTCCCTCTTCTCCTCGTTCCCTCCACCTCGACACATATATCCTCTTGGTCAATCTTTCCTCACTCATTCTCTCCATGTGCCCAAACCACTTCAAAACACCCTCTTCTGCTCTCTCAACCACGCTCTTTTTATTTCCACACATCTCTCTTACCCTTACGTTACTCACTCGATCAAACCACCTCACACCACACATTGTCCTCAAACATCTCATATCCAGCACATCCATCCTCCTGCGCACAACTCTATCCATAGCCCACGCCTCGCAACCATACAACATTGTTGGAACCACTATTCCTTCAAACATACCCATTTTTGCTTTCCGAGATAATGTTCTCGACTTCCACACATTCTTCAAGGCCCCCAGAATTTTCGCCCCCTCCCCCACCCTATGATCCACTTCCGCTTCCATGGTTCCATCCGCTGCCAGATCCACTCCCAGATATCTAAAACACTTCACTTCCTCCAGTTTTTCTCCATTAAAACTCACCTCCCAATTGACTTGACCCTCACCCTACTGTACCTAATAACCTTGCTCTTATTCACATTTACTCTTAACTTTCTTCTTCCACACACTTTACCAAACTCAGTCACCAGCTTCTGCAGTTTCTCACATGAATCAGCCACCAGCGCTGTATCATCAGCGAACAACAACTGACTCACTTCCCAAGCTCTCTCATCCCCAACAGACTTCATACTTGCCCCTCTTTCCAAAACTCTTGCATTTACCTCCCTAACAACCCCATCCATAAACAAATTAAACAACCATGGAGACATCACACACCCCTGCCGCAAATCCACATTCACTGAGAACCAATCACTTTCCTCTCTTCCTACACGTACACATGCCTTACATCCTCGATAAAAACTTTTCACTGCTTCTAACAACTTTCCTCCCACACCATATATTCTTAATACCTTCCACAGAGCATCTCTATCAACTCTATCATATGCCTTCTCCAGATCCATAAATGCTACATACAAATCCATTTGCTTTTCTAAGTATTTCTCACATACATTCTTCAAAGCAAACACCTGATCCACACATCCTCTACCACTTCTGAAACCACACTGCTCTTCCCCAATCTGATGCTCTGTACATGCCTTCACCCTCTCAATCAATACCCTCCCATATAATTTACCAGGAATACTCAACAAACTTATACCTCTGTAATTTGAGCACTCACTCTTATCCCCTTTGCCTTTGTACAATGGCACTATGCACGCATTCCGCCAATCCTCAGGCACCTCACCATGAGTCATACATACATTAAATAACCTTACCAACCAGTCAACAATACATTCACCCCCTTTTTTAATAAATTCCACTGCAATACCATCCAAACCTGCTGCCTTGCCTGTGTTATATTGAACATAACAATACACCCGCCATGCCAATATCGTCATCTTTACAATGTAGCTTGCATGAAATATGATCAAACCATGAAAATATAGCCACCCCGCCACTATGGCTTCCATTGTAATGTAACCAACATAATATACATTCACCATGACAGTACTGAAACTATAACAATATAGCATATCATGGCTATGTATTCACCTCATAATTTAAACAAAATGAAATATCCGTTTTTATAATGATATATCTCCAAGAGTAAATCAACACCATTAAATAAGCTACAATGAAAATGTAGTCACATGTAGTTATGTTAGCAATATAGCCACTAAGAGATTGTAGTCATAATGATAATGTAGTCACTATGACAATATACTGTCACTTTAATGATATAGTTATCAAGATAATGTATCACTCATGAAAAAATATATATGATTAAAAAAATGACAATATAGCAACTATAAAGAGATCACTTTGCCGATATAGCCATGGTGACGATATGTAAATCTTCGCAATGTAACCGAACTGAGCAGATAGCCAAAATGACGATGTGTTCATAATGACGATACTGCTACTGCGAAAATATATTCCCCATGACACTATAGCTACAATGACAATAAAGCAATCTTCACAAAAGATTAACATTGAAAATACAGGAAACGACAATATAGCCACCATGACAATGCAGCTATCCTGACAATAATGTCACGATATATATCAATCGCCAGGCTATTAGAGTCATCTTGATAGTAATCTTTCAATGCCTTTATGAATATCATGAAAATATAGCCCTCACGTCAACATATTTCCTCTGACAATTTAGCCATTATGATAATATAGTCACGACGAGAAGATATTAACTATGACAATAAAGCTACCATGATCATATAACTGATATGACAATTTAGATTTCAGGATATGTAGTGTCCAGGACAATATAGAAGTTACGGCAACACAGTAACCATGAGAATATACTCACAAATACAATAAAATCGTCATTACAAAGTTATCCAACCATGAAAATATATTTACCCTGCCACTATGACTTTAATTGTAATGTAACCAACATAATATACATTCAACATGACAGTACTCAAACTATAACAATATCGCATATCATGTCAATATATTCACATGATAACTTAAAAAAAGTGAAATTTTAATTTTCATAATATATCTTCAAAGGCAAAATCAATACCATTAAATATATTACATTGAAAATGCAGTCAAACTCTCATTATAACCATCATCATGAAATAGTAACCATGACAGAATAGTTATCTTAGCAATATAGCCACTAAGAGATTATAGTCATAATGTCAACATTGTCACAATGACAATATACTGTCACCTTAATAGTAAAGTTATCACGATAATGTATCGCGTATGAAGAAATTTGCATGACTAAAAAAATGACAACATAACAACTATAAAAGAGATCACCTTGACAATATAGCCAAGGTGACGATATGTAAATCTTCGCAATATAACCAAAATGAGTAGATAGCCAAAATGACGGTATGTTCATAATGACAATACTGCTGCTATGAAAATATATCCCCCATGACACTATAGCTACAATGACAATAAAGCAATCTTCACAAAAGAGTAACAGTGAAAATACAGGAAACGACTATATAGCCACCATGAAAGTACAGCCACTATGACAATAATGTCATGATATAATTCACTGATTATATAAACATCATGAAAATAAGGCTTCCATGTCAACATACTTACCATGGCAATTTAGTCAATATGATAATATAGTCAAGACGGCAATATATTCACTATAACAATAAAGCCATGATCATATAAGTGATATGACAATACAGTCAACGCAACAATAAGGAAGCCTTCAAATTATATTCAGTATGGCAATATAAGCACCTGACAATATTGATGCTGTGACAAAATGGTCTCTTTCGGATCATAGCAAACATATAGGTTCCAGGACGATATAGTGTCCATGACAAAATAACGACCAAGACAAGATTTGTAATTAAGATATAGTCACCTTGACAGTATAGCCGATAAAACAATGAAATAACAATGAAAATGTACCTGCCATAACGATATAGCTACCATGAAAATGCAGGCAACATGACAAAATTGTCACAATGAAATATAATCGCCATTACAATTTAGTTAACATAATCATATATCAATCATGATAATATCATCAGGAGGCTGACATAAACACCATCACAGTATAAAACACATGACAATATAGTAACATGATAATATGATATCCATACACTTGCACTCACATTACCAAATAACCCTTCATGAAAATATTGTTATCATGATCATATGATTAAAACAAAATTGTAATTAATGACAAAATGTATCCCAACGACAAAATTAACCGTAGCAATATAGCCAGCAAGTAAATATAGCGACCAAGATAATGTCGTTAGGATGGCATTATATTGGAAATAACAATAAAGCCACAATGGCAATATCTTCACCATGACAATGGAGCTACCATGAAAATATAGTAACATTGACAATGTAGCTACTATGATAATAAAATCCCATGGAACATATCCACAATAACAGTTTATTTGCTAAGACACTATATCATCGTGCCAATATCGCCAAAATGTTAGTCTAGGCATCATTGCAATATACCACCATAAAAAGAAAATAAGCACCACAATGATATAGCTAACTTAACAATATAGCTACCCTGATAATATATTCAATATGAAAAGACAGTCACCTCCTTACAGTATAACAAAAGTGAAAAATAGCTATAATGGCAATGTAGTGTAGTCACCTATCAATATAGTCACCATGGCAATATAGTTACCATAACCATGTAATCATAACTGGAATATAACCAACATGACTATATAGTGAAGATGACATGCAACCATCATGACAATACAGGCAACATGACATTAGAGTCTCTACGACAATATTGCAATCGCTTCAACAAATTAAATGATAATATAGATATTACTGGAACACAGTCACCATAACAGCATTATCACAAATGCAAAATAACAGCGATAACAGAATTATCATACCATGAAAATTTAGCCCCCCTGCCACTGCAATATAGCTAACATAAAAATACATTCACTACGACAGTACTGAAACCTTGACAATATAGCATATCATGACAATGTAGTCACCTGATGACAGTCGCGCACAAGCTACCGACGTGTACGGAGCTGCTGTCGTCTTTCAGAGCTAGGTTGTACCTATTCCTCCCTGCGCTGTCGCTACCTTTCCTTTGTTTTGAAGGTTTTATATGATCATGATTGCTGTATGATTATCGAAACCATAATGTTTGTATTTCATTGTAATTAATTTGTCATAGTAACTATATTTTCATGTAAGCTATATTGTTATGGTAGGTACATTTTAATGGTTTTTCCACTGTTTTATTGGCTATAATGTCAAGGTGACTGTATTGTGATGTCAGATCCTGTCTTCTTTGCTATTTTGTCATAGACACTATATTCTCTTGTACGCTATATGTTTGCTATGATCAAAAAATGACTATTTTGTCACAGTATCTATATTTTCATGTGGCTGTATTCTCAGAGTGGATATAGTTTATAAATGCGTTTTTTGTTGAGTTGACTATATTGTCATATCATTTATGTGATCATAGTGGCTTTATTGTTATGGTGAATATATTAGCGTCTTGACTATATTATCAGAATGGCGAAACTGTCACTTTAAAGATATTCAATGGAGGCTATATTTTCACGACAAATATATTTATATGGACGCTATATTTACATGATGTTCATGTACTCATTGTATATTCATTATCATGGTGACGCTAATGTCCTGGCGATTGATTTATATCGAGAGATTATTGTCATGGTGGCTGTACTGTCTTGATGGCTGTATAGTCGTTTGACATTTTTTCAATAGTACTCTTTTTGTGAAGATGGCTTTATTGTCGGTGAAGCTGGAGAATCGTGGGAAACATATTTTCATAGCTGCAGAATTGTCATTATGAACATACCGTCGTTCTGGTTATCATCTCTTTTTCTTTACGTTGCTATGATGTATATATCGTCACCTTGACTATAGTGGCAAGGTGATCTTTTTTATCGGTGCTATACTGTCATTTTCTAATCATGCATATTTTGTCACAAGCGACATATCATTTTGATAACTTTATTATTAAATTGACAGTATTTTGATAGCGACTATATTGTCATAATGACTATAATCTCAGAGCGGCTATATTGCCATGGTCACTATTTTATCATGATATTTATGTCATAGTGACTGTATTTTCATGACAGCTTTTTAATGGTGTATAAAATTTTGTCCCTGAGGTTATACCATAATAGAAGCGAGATTTTTATTTTTCATTAAATGATGAAGTGACTACATTGTCATGATATGCTATATTGTTATGGTTTCAGTACTGTCGTGGTGAATGTTTTGTTATTATGGCTATATTGTAATGGAAGCCATAGTGGCAGGGTGACTATATTTTCATGGTAGGATCATTTTATTATGACTATTATATAACATTTCTGAGTATATTGTCATCGTGATTGTGTTGCTATAATATCTATATTGTCATTTAACTTGTTGAATTAGTGGCAATATTGTCTTAGAGACTGTATTTTGATGTTTTCTTTATTGTCATGGTAGTTGTATTGTCATCGTGACTATAAGGACAGGGTGACTATATTGCCATTAAGAATACATTGCTAAGGTAATCATATTGCCATGATGGCTATATTGTTTGGTTACCATATTGCCATGATGGCTATATTGTTTAGTTACCATATTGCCATGATGGCTATTTGTAATTTTTTTTCTTTTATATTTCAAGGAGGTGGCTGTCTTTTAAATTTACCTACATTGTCAGAGTAGTATATTGTCAAGTTAGCTATATCGATGTGATGAGTATTTTTTCAGTTGATATATTGCCAAAATACCTATTAATATTTTAGAGATACTGGCATGGTGATATATCGTCTTAGTAGCTAAACTCTTGTTGTGGCTATTTTTTGTGTATTTTCTATCTTGAATATTTTGCCATGGCAGCTACATTATCAACGTTACTCTATTATCATGGTAGCTATATTGTCATGGTGACGACATTGGACGGTGGCTGTATTGTAATTCTCAATACAATACTCGCTACATTATCTTGGTCGCTATAACAAGTTGATGGCTATATTGCTATGATTAATTTTGTCGTTCGGGATATATTTGTCACCACCTACAATATTTTTGTGATTATATGATCATGATAACAATATATTCATGGCGGCTTCTTTGGTATTGTAAGTGTAAGTGTATGGATATCATATCATCATGTCACTTATAATGTCATGGTTTTTATACTGTGATATTGTTTATGTCAACCTGCTGATTATATGATCATGATTGGTATATGATTATGGTAACTATATTGTAATGCCGATGATATTTCATTATGATAGTTTTGTTATGTTTACTAAAATTTCATGACATCTATAATGTTTTGGCAAGTAGAGTTTCATGATTGTTACATTATTATATGGTCTATACAATCAAGGTGTCTATATTATAATGATATATCTTGTCTTGGTCGCAATTTTTTCATAGAAACTATGTTACCTGCCGGCTATATGTTTGCTATGATTCAAAAGCGACTATTTGTAACAGTATCTATATTGTCATGTAGTTATACTGCCATAGTGAATATGATTTGTATATTTCTTTTTTGCTTCTTTGACTGTATTGTCACATCAGTTATATGATCACTGTGGCTATATTGTTATAGTGAATAAATTGCCTTCATGACTATATTATCATAATGGCCGGATTATCATGGCAGACATGTTGACATGGAGGCTATATTTTGATGATATCTATATAGTCATTGTAAGTTTATTATCAAGGTGACTAATGACATGGTGATGATTTGCATCGTGACATTATTATCATGGTGGCTGAACTATGATGGTGGCTATATTCTCGTTTGCTTCATTTTCAATGTTTCTCTTTTGTGAATATGGCTTTGTTGTCAGTGTAGCTATAGTGACATGGGGAACATATTTTCATAGTGGTAGTATTGTCATTATGACCATACTGTCATTTTGGCTATCTTTTCATTTTAGTTACATTGCTATAATGTATATATCGTCACCTTAGCTCTATTGGCAAGGTGATCTTTTTATAGGTGATATATTGTAATTATTTAACTCTTGCATACTTTGTCAAAAGCGAGATATTATCATGATAATTATATTTTTATGGTGTCAATATTGTCATAGTGAATATATTATCATCATGACTATAATGTCACAGTGGCGATTTTGCCAAGATAACTATATTATCATGGTGACTTTTTTATCATGATTTTTAAATGTCATAATGACTGTATTTTCGTAGAAGCTTTTTGAATGGTGCTGATATTGCCCTTGAGGATATACCATTATAAAAGAGAAAGTGTCATTTTGATTAAATTATCAGCTGACTACATTGCCATGATATGCTATACTGTTATGATTTCAGTACTGTCATGGTAAATCTTTTATTACTGTTTCTACATTGCAATGGAAACTAAAATGGTAGGTGGATATATTTTCATGGTAGGATAATTTTATCATGGCGATTATATTGCATTTCTGAGTATATTGTCATGGTGACTCTGTTGCCATAATATCTATATTGTCATATGATTTATGAAATTGATGGTAATATTGTCCTAGAGACGGTTCTGTCACGTTATCTGTATTGTCACGGTGGTTGTATTGTCAACGTGACTACATAGTCATGTTAGCTACATTGGCGTTAAGATCACATTGTTATGGTAACTCTATTACCATGGTGGCTGTATTGTCAAATCACCAGATCGCCATGATGGCTATTTGTCATTTTTGTTATATATCAAGGAGGTGACTGTCTTTTCATGTTGGCAATATTGTCAGAATAGCTATATTGTCGAGTAGTGGGTATATATATTTTATTTCTGGCGGTATATTATCATGATGACAATAATAACATTTTGGCGATATTGGCATAGCGATATAGTGTTTTAGCAGCTAAACTCCTTTTGTGGATATTTTTCAATTGTATATTTTATAATGGTAGCTACATAGTCAAGGTTACTATATTTTCATGGTAGCTATATTGTCATGGTGAAGACATTGGCATAGTGGTTGTATTCTTACTTTCAATATAATGCAGTCCTGGCTACATTATCTTGGTCGCTATATCAACTTGATGGCAATAGTGTTATAGTTAAGTTTTTCTTTCGGGATATATTTTGTAATTAGTGACAATACTGTTGTGATTATATGATCATGATAATATTTTCATGAAAACGTATGTGGTATTGTAAGTGTAAGTGAATTTATATCATCTCATCATGTCACTTAAATTGTCATGGTTTTTACACTATGATCTTGTTTATGTCAACCTGCTGATTATATAATCATGATTGGTGTATGATTATCGGAATTATATTGTGATGTCGTTTTTTTTGTGATAATTTTGTCATGTTGACAACAATTCAATGATAGTTATAATGTTATGACCATATCATGATGATAAATCCTGTCTGAGTCACTGTTTTTTCACAGAGACTATATATATTGTCCTGGAGTCTATATTTTTGCTATGATCCGAAAACGACTATCTATTAACAGTATCTATATTGTCAGGTGGTTATATTGCCATTGTGAATATAAGTTGAATGTTTCTATATTTTTGCTTTGGTTATATTGTCATATCAGTTATATGATAATGGTAGCTTTATTGTCATAGTGAATAGATTGTCGTCGTGATTATATTTTCATAATGGCTAAATTGTCATAGGAAATATCTTGACATGGGGGCTGTATTTTCACGATATTTATAAAGTCATTGTAAGATTACTGTCAAGGTGACTCTATTGTCCTGGTGATTGAGTTATATCGTGATATTATTTTCAAGATGGTTGTATTGTCATGGTGGCTATATTGTAGTTTGCAGTATTTTAATTTTACTCTTTTGTGAAGAAAACTTTACTGTCAGTGTACCTATAGTGTCATGGAGAATATATTTTCATAGTGGAAGTATTGTCATTATGAACATACTGTCATTTTGGCCATCTCCTTATTTTGGTTACATTTCTATCATATATATATATATATATATATATATATATATATATATATATATATATATATATATATATATATATATCATCACCTTGGCTATATTAGCAACGTGATCTTTTTTTACGGTTGCTATATTTTCATTTTTTTAATCATGCATTTTTTATCGTAACTGATACATTATCATGATAACTATACCATTCCAGTAACTATATATTGGCATTTTGACTATATTGTTATTATGACAATGATATCATGTTGGATATCTTGCCAAAGTAACTTTATTGTCATGGTGTCTATTTCATCATGATGGTTATAATGTCATGGTGACTACATTTTCACGGTAGCTTTTCTATTGGTGTTGGGTTAGCCCTTGAGGATGTATCATTATAAAACGAGATTCTCATTTTGATTCAATCATTAGGGGACTACATTGTCGTGATATGCTATATTGTTATGGTTTCAAGAATGTCATTGTATATGTATTATTATGTTGGCTATATTCCAATGGAAGCCATAGTCGCAGAGTGGCTCTATTTTCACAATACAATCATTTTGTTATGTCGATTATGTTCCACTTGTGTGTATATTGTCATGGTGATTGTTGTCATAATATCTATACTGTCATTTGATTTGTTGAATTGTCATAATGTAATGTCATGGTTCCTGTATTGTCTTGGTGGTTGTATTGTCATCGTGTCTATATGGTCATGGTAGTTATATTTCCATTAAGATTATACTGATATTATAACTATATTGCCATGGCGGCTATATTGTTAAATGAATTTATTGCCATGATGGCTATTTGTTATTTTTTGTTATATTACAAGGGGGTGATTGTCTTTTCATGTTGCCTATATATCAGGATACCTATATTGTTATCATAAGATTACAGTCACAAACACAATATAATCGCCATGCCAATATTTTCACCTTAATGATGTGGGTATCATGATAATATATCGCTTATAACAGAATATGCACGATTAAAAAATGACAATATACCACCTATAAAAAAAATTCACCTTCCCAATATAACCAAGGTGACGATATATATAACATAGCAATGTAAACCAAATTAGAAGATAACCAAAATGACTCTATTTCAAAAGGACAATTGCGTCACTATGAAAATTTTTTCCCAATCAAAGTATAGCTACACTGATATTAAAGCCATATTCACTAAATAGTAACACTGAAAACGCATCAAACGACAATATAGCCACCATGACTGTACAGCCACCATGACAATAATGTTACAACATAAATCAATCACTGTGATATTAGAGTAAACTTGAAAATTTTTTTACAATTACGATAAAAGTATCATGAGAATATAGCATCCATATCAACATATTTCCCATGATAATTTAGCCATTATGATAGTATAGTCACAACTAAAATATATTCACTACAACAACAAAGCCTCCATGGTCATATAGCTGACATAACAATATAGTGAACGCAACAATAAAGAAACATTCAGAATATGTTCACAACGTCAATATAGCCACCTGACAATATGAATACCGTGACAAAATAGTCGCTTTCGGATCATAGGAAACATATAGCCTCTAAAGTATATAGTGTCCAGGAGAAAATAGCGTCCAAAACAGAATTTATCAATACTATACAGCCGCCTTGACAGTATAGCCCATAAAACAATGTCAAACCATGAAAATGTACCTGCCATACCAATATAACTATTATCAAAATGAAGTCAACATACCAAAATGATCAAAAAAGATATTGCCATTGCTGTATAGTTACAATAATCATACATTAATAATGATAATGTAATCATCATTTTAAACATAAGCACCATCACCGTTTAAAAGCATGACAGACTAAGTTACATGATGATATGATATCCATACAGATACACTCAAGATGCCAAATAAGCCGTGATAGAAATATTATCATGATCATATAATCACAACCAAATTGTAGGTAGAGACAAAATACATCCCCAACGATGAAACTGACCGTAGCAATATAGCCATCAAGTTGATATAGCGACCAATATAATGTAGCCAGGATGGCGTTATATTGAACATAACAATACACCCGCCATGCCAATATCGTCATCTTTACAATGTAGCTTGCATGAATTATAGTAACCTTGACAATGTAGGTACCATGATAATGTATTCCCATGAAGAAATGTCCAAAACAACAGTTGGGCTGCGTACACTATATCACCATGCTAATCTTGCCAAAATTCTAGTATAGCCATCATGGCAATATACCGAAAGGAAAAAAAAATACCCACTACAATAAGATAGCTAACTTAACAATATAGCTACTCTGACAAAAAGCCATGATGGTAATATAGTTACCATAAGAATGTAATCTTAATGACAGTATAGCCATCATGACCATATGTCACGATGACGAGACAACCATGATGACCATACAGGCAACATGACAATACAGTCTCTATGACAATATTGCCATCAATTTAATAAATCAAATGACAATATAGAAATTATGGCAACACAGTCACCATGACAATATATTCAAAAATACAATAAAATACTAATAACAAAATGATCAAACCATGAAAATATAGCCAGCCTGCCACTATGGCTTCCATTGTAATGTAGCCAACATAATATACGTTCACCATGACAGTACTGAAACTATAACAATATAGCATATCATGACAATGTATTCACCTTATAATTTAAACAAAATGAAATATCCGTTTTTATAATGATATATATCCAAGGGTAAATCAACACCATTAAATAAGCTACAATGAAAATGTAGTCACATGTAGTTATCTTAGCAATATAGCCACTAAGAGATTGTAGTCATAATGACAATATAGTCACCATGACAATATACTTTCACTTTAATGATATAGTTATCCAGATAATGTATCACTCATGAAAAAATATACATGATAAAAAAATGACAATATAGCAACTATAAAGAGATAACCTTGCCAATATAGCCAAGGTGACGATATGTAAATCTTCGCAATGTAACCAAAATGAGCAGATAGCCAAAATGACGATATGTTCACAATGACAATACTGCTACTACGAAAATATATTCCCCATGACACTGTAGCTACAATGACAATAAATAAATCTTCACAAAAGAGTAACATTGAAATTACAGGAAACGACAATATAGCCACCATGACAATGCAGCTATCGTGACAATAATGTCACGATATACATCAATCGCCAGGCTATTAGAGTCACCTTGATAGTAATCTTTCAATGACTTTATGAATATCATGAAAATATAGCCCTCATGTCAACATATTTCCCATGACAATTTAGCCATTATGATAATATAGTCACGACGACAAGATATTTACTATGACAATAAAGCTACCATGATCATATTACTGATACGACAATATAGATTTCAGGATATGTAGTGTCCAGGACAATATAGAAATTACGGCAACACAGTAACCATGAGAATATACTCACAAATACAATAAAATCGTCATAACAAAATGATCCAATCATGAAAATATAGTTACCCTGCCACTATGACTTAAATTGTAATGTAACCAACATAATATACATTCAACATGATAGTACTGAAACTATAACAATATCGCATATCATGGCAATATATTCACATGATGATTTAAAAAAAAGGGGAAATTTTCGTTTTTATAATACATCTTCAAGGGCAAAATCAACACCATTAAATATGCTGCAATGAAAATGCAGTCAAACTGTCATTATAGCCTTCATCATGAAATAGTCACCATGACAGTATAGTTATCTTAGCAATATAGCCACTAAAAGATTATAGTCATATTGTCAACATTGTCACAATGACAATATAATGTCACATTAATAGTAAAGTTATCACGATAATGTATCGCTTATGAAAAAATATGCATGACTAAAAAATGACAACATAGCAACTATAAAAGAGATCACCTTGACAATATAGCCAAGGTGACGATATGTAAATCTTCGCAATATAACCAAAACGAATAGATAGCCAAAATGACGATATGTTCATAATGACAATACTTCTGCTATGAAAATGTATCCCCCATGACACTATAGCTACAATGACAATAAAGCAATCTTCACAAAAGAGTAACAGTGAAAATACAGCAAACGACTATATAGCCTCCATGAAAGTACAGCCACTATGACAATAATGTCACGATATAATTCACTATCTATATAAACATCATGAAAATAAGGCTTCCATGTCAACATATTTACCATGACAAATTAGCCAATATGATAATATAGTTTAGACGGCAATATATTCAGTATAACAATATAGACATGATCATATAAGTGATATGACCATATAGTCAACGCAACAATAAGGAAGCCTTCAAATTATATTCATTATATCAATATAAGCACCTGAAAATATTGATGCTGTGACAAAATAGTATCTTTCGGATCATAGCAAACATATAGGCTCCAGGACAATAAAGTGTCCATGACAAAATAGCGACCAAGACAAGATTTTTAATTAAGATATAGTCACCTTGACAGTATAGCCGATAAAACAATGAAACAACAATGAAAATGTACCTGCCATAACAATATAGCTACCATGAAAATGCAGGCAACATGACAAAATTGTCACAATGAAATATAATCGCCATTACAATTTAGCTACCATAATCATATATCAATCATGATAATATCATCAGGAGGCTGACATAAACACCATCACAGCATAAGAACCATAACAATATAGTGATATGATAATATGAAATCCATACACTTGCACTCACATTACCAAATAAGCCTTCATGAAAATATTGTCATCATGATCATATGATTAAAACAAAATTGTAGTTAATGACAAAATATATCCCCAACGACAAAATTACCCATAGCAATATAGCCAGCAAGTAATTATAGCGACCAAGATAATGTAGTTAGGATGGCATTATATTGAAAATAACAATACAGCCACAATGGCAATATCGTCACCATGACAATGGAGCTACCATAAAAGTATAGTAACATTGACAATGTAGCTACTATGATAATAAAATCCCATGGAACATATCGACAATAACAGTTTATTTGCTAAGACACTATATAACCATGCCAATATCGCCAAAATGTTAGTCTAGGCATCATGGCAATATACCACCAGAAAATGAAAATAAGCACCACAATGATATAGCTAACTTAACAATATAGCCACCCTGATAATATATTCAATATGAAAAGACAGTCACCTCCTTACAGTATAACAAAAATGAAAAATAGCTATCATGGCAATGTAGTCACCTATCAATATAGTCACCATGGCAATATAGTTACCATAACCATGTAATCATAACTGGAATATAACCAACATGACTATATTGTCAAGTTGACATGCAACCATCATGACAATACAGGCAACATGACATTAGAGTCTCTACGACAATATTGCAATCGCTTCAACAAATTAAATGATAACATAGATATTACTGGAACATAGTTACCATGAGAGTATTATCACAAATACAATATAGCAACGATAACAAAATTTTCCTAACATGAAAATTTAGCCCCCCTGCCACTGCAATATAGCTAACATAATAATACATTCACTACAACAGTACTGAAACCATGACAGTATAGCATATCTTAACAATGTAGTCACCTGATGACAGTCGCGCACCAGCTACCGACGTGCACGGAGGTACTGTCGTCTTTCAGAGCTAGGCTGTAGCTATTCCTCCCTGCGTTGTCGCTACCCTTGCTTTGTTTTGAAGGTTTTATCTGATATGATCATGATTGGTGTATGATTATCGAAAGAATAATATGATATCGTTTGTATTTCATTGTAATGAATTTGTCATAGTAACTATATTTTCATGTAAGCTATATTGTTATGGTAGGTACATTTTCATGGTTGTTCCACGGTTTTATTGGCTATCCTGTGAAGGTGACTGTATTGTGATAATAAATCCTGTCTTCTTCGCTATTTTGTCATAGAGACTATATTCTCTTGCCCGCTATATGTTTGCTATGATCCAAAAATGACTATTTTGTCACAGTATCTATATCTTCAGTGAAGGGCGCAAATGGGGAGGTGATAACAAGTAGTGGTGATGTGAGAAGGAGATGGAGTGAGTATTTTGAAGGTTTGTTGAATGTGTTTGATGATAGAGTGGCAGATATAGGGTGTTTTGGTCGAGGTGGTGTGCAAAGTGAGAGGGTTAGGGAAAATGATTTGGTAATCAGAGAAGAGGTAGTGAAAGCTTTGCGAAAGATGAAAGCCGGCAAGGCAGCAGGTTTGGATGGTATTGCAGTGGAATTCATTGAAAAAGGGGGTGACTGTATTGTTGACTGGTTGGTAAGGCTATTTAATGTATGTATGACTCATGGTGAGGTGCCTGAGGATCGGCGGAATGCGTGCATAGTGCCATTGTACAAAGGCAAAGGGGATAAGAGTGAGTGCTCAAATTACAGAGGTATAAGTTTGTTGAGTATTCCTGGTAAATTATATGGGAGGGTATTGATTGAGAGGGTGAAGGCATGTACAGAGCATCAGATTGGGGAAGAGCAGTGTGGTTTCAGAAGTGGTAGAGGATGTGTGGATCAGGTGTTTGCTTTGAAGAATGTATGTGAGAAATACTTAGAAAAGCAAATGGATTTGTATGTAGCATTTATGGATCTGGAGAAGGCATATGATAGAGTTGATAGAGATGCTCTGTGGAAGGTATTAAGAATATATGGTGTGGGAGGAAAGTTGTTAGAAGCAGTGAAAAGTTTTTATCGAGGATGTAAGGCATGTGTACGTGTAGGAAGAGAGGAAAGTGATTGGTTCTCAGTGAATGTGGGTTTGCGGCAGGGGTGTGTGATGTCTCCATGGTTGTTTAATTTGTTTATGGATGGGGTTGTTAGGGAGGTAAATGCAAGCGCTTTGGAAAGAGGGGCAAGTATGAAGTCTGTTGGGGATGAGAGAGCTTGGGAAGTGAGTCAGTTGTTGTTCGCTGATGATACAGCGCTGGTGGCTGATTCATGTGAGAAACTGCAGAAGCTGGTGACTGAGTTTGGTAAAGTGTGTGGAAGAAGAAAGTTAAGAGTAAATGTGAATAAGAGCAAGGTTATTAGGTACAGTAGGGTTGAGGGTCAAGTCAATTGGGAGGTGAGTTTGAATGGAGGAAAACTGGAAGTGAGTGTTTTAGATATCTGGGAGTGGATCTGGCAGCGGATGGAACCATGGAAGCGGAAGTGGATCATAGGGTGGGGGAGGGGGCGATAATTCTGGGGGCCTTGAAGAATGTGTGGAAGTCGAGAACATTATCTCGGAAAGCAAAAATGGGTATGTTTGAAGGAATAGTGGTTCCAACAATGTTGTATGGTTGCGAGGTGTGGGCTATGGATAGAGTTGTGCGCAGGAGGATGGATGTGCTGGAAACGAGATGTTTGAGGACAATGTGTGGTGTGAGGTGGTTTGATCGAGTGAGTAACGTAAGGGTAAGAGAGATGTGTGGAAATAAAAAGAGCGTGGTTGAGAGAGCAGAAGAGGGTGTTTTGAAGTGGTTTGGGCACATGGAGAGGTTTCATGTGGCTGTATTCTCAGAGTGGATATGATTTATAAATGCGTTTATTATTGCGTTGACTATATTGTCATATCATTTATATGATCATGATGGCTTTATTGTTATGGTGAATATATTAGCGTCTTGACTTTATTATCAGAATGGCGAAACTGTCACGTTAAAGATATTCATATGGAGGATATATTTTCACGACAAATATATTCATGTGGACGCTATATTTTCATGACGTTCATGTACTCATTGTATATTCATCATCAAAGTGACGCTAATGTTCTGGCGATTGATTTATATCGGGAGATTATTGTCATGGTGGCTGTACTGTCTTGATGGCTGTATAGTCGTTTGCTATTTTTTCAGTTGTACTCTTTTGAGAAGATGGCTTTATTGTCAGTGAAGCTGGAGAATCGTGGGGAGCAAATTTTCATATTTGCAGTATTGTCATTATGAACATACCGTCGTTCTGGTTATCATCTCTTTCTTTACGTTGCTATGATGCATATATCGTCACCTTGACTATAGTGGCAAGGTGATCTTTTTTATAGGTGCTATACTGTCATTTTCTAATCATGCATATTTTGTCACAAGCGATATATCATTTTTATAACTTTATTCTTAAGGTGACAGTATTTTGATAGCGACTATATTGTCATAATGACTATAATCTCAGAGTGGCTATATTGCCATGGCCACTATTTTATCATGATATTTATGTCATAGTGACTGTATTTTCATGGCAGTTTCTAATGGTGTATAAAATTTTGTCCCTGAGGTTATACCATATTAGAAGCGAAATTTTTATTTTTCATTAAATGTTCAAGTGACTACATTGTCATGATATGCTATGTTGTTATGGTTTCAGTACTGTCGTGGTGAATGTTTTGTTATTATGGCTAAATTGAAATGGAAGCCATAGTGACACGGTGACTATATTTTCATGGTAGGATCATTTTATTATGACGATTATATAACATTTCTGAGTATATTGTCATTGTGATTGTGTTGCCATAATATCTATATTGTCATTTAACTCATTTAAGTTGTTGAATTAGTGGCAATATTGTCTTAGAGACTGTATTTTGATGTTTTCTGTATTATCATGGTAGTTGTATTGTCATCGTGACTATAAGGACATGGTGACTATATTGCCATTAAGAATACATTGCTATGGTAATCATATTGCCATGATGGTTATATTGTTTGGTTACCATATTGCCATGATGGCTATATTGTTTAGTTACCATATTGCCATGATGGCTATTTTTCATTTTTTTTTCTTTTGTATTTCAAGGAGGTGGCTGTCTTTTAATGTTACCTATATTGTCAGAGTAGTATATTGTCAAGTTAGCTATATCGTTGTGATGAGTATTTTTTCTGTTGATATATTGCCATGATGGCTATACTAACATTTTAGAGATATAGGCATGGTGATATAACGTCTTAGCAGCAAAACTCTTATTGTGGCTATCTTTTGGGTATTTTCTATCTTGAATATTTTGCCATGGCAGCTATATTATCAACGGTACTATATTTTCATGGTAGCGATATTGTCATGGTGGCGACATTGGCACCGTGGCTGTATTGTAATTCTCAATACAATGCTCGCTACATTATCTTGTTCGCTATAATAAGTTGATGGCTATATTGGTATGATTAGTTTTGTCGTTGTGGATATATTTGTCACTACCTACAATATTTTTGTGATTATATGATCATGATAACAATATATTCATGTCGGCCTCTTTGGTATTGTAAGTGTAAGTGTATGGATATCATATCATCATGTCACTTATACTGTCAGGGTTTTTATACTGTGATATTGTTTATGTCAACCTGCTGATTATATGATCATGATTGGTCTATGACTATAGTAACTATATTGTAATGCCGATGATATTTCATTATGATAATTTTGTCATGTTGACTAAAATTTCATGACATCTATAATGTTTTGGCAGGTACAGTTTCATGATTGTTACATTGTTTTATGGTCTATACTGTCAAGGTGTTTATATTATAATGAAATATCCTGTCTTAGTCGCTATTTTGTCATAGAGACTATGTTGTCCTGCTGGCTATATGATTGCTATGATTCAAAAGCGACTATTTGTAACAGTATCTATATTGTCAAGTCAATTAGGAGGTGAGTTTGAATGGAGAAAAACTGGAGGAAGTGAAGTGTTTTAGATATCTGGGAGTGGATCTGGCAGTGGAGGGTTAGGGAAGATGATTTGGTAAACAGAGAAGAGGTAGTAAAAGCTTTGCGGAAGATGAAAGCCGGCAAGGCAGCAGGCTTGGATGGTATTGCAGTGGAATTTATTAAAAAAGGGGGTGACTGTATTGTTGACTGGTTGGTAAGGTTATTTAATGTATGTATGACTCATGGTGAGGTGCCTGAGGATTGGCGGAATGCGTGCATAGTGCCATTGTACAAAGGCAAAGGGGATAAGAGTGAGTGCTCAAATTACAGAGGTATAAGTTTGTTGAGTATTCCTGGTAAATTATATGGGAGGATATTGATTGAGAGGGTGAAGGCATGTACAGAGCATCAGATTGGGGAAGAGCAGTGTGGTTTCAGAAGTGGTAGAGGATGTGTGGATCAGGTGTTTGCTTTGAAGAATGTATGTGAGAAATACTTAGAAAAGCAAATGGATTTGTATGTAGCATTTATGGATCTGGAGAAGGCATATGATAGAGTTGATAGAGATGCTCTGTGGAAGGTATTAAGAATATATGGTGTGGGTGGCAAGTTGTTAGAAGCAGTGAAAAGTTTTTATCGATGATATAAGGCATGTGTACGTGTAGGAAGAGAGGAAAGTGATTGGTTCTCAGTGAATGTAGGTTTGCGGCAGGGGTGTGTGATGTCTCCATGGTTGTTTAATTTGTTTATGGATGGGGTTGTTAGGGAGGTGAATGCAAGAGTTTTGGAAAGAGGGGCAAGTATGAAGTCTGTTGGGGATGAGAGAGCTTGGGAAGTGAGTCAGTTGTTGTTCGCTGATGATACAGCGCTGGTGGCTGATTCATGTGAGAAACTGCAGAAGCTGGTGACTGAGTTTGGTAAAGTGTGTGAAAGAAGAAAGTTAAGAGTAAATGTGAATAAGAGCAAGGTTATTAGGTACAGTAGGGTTGAGGGTCAAGTCAATTGGGAGGTGAGTTTGAATGGAGAAAAACTGGAGGAAGTGAAGTGTTTTAGATATCTGGGAGTGGATCTGGCAGCGGATGGAACCATGGAAGCGGAAGTGGATCATAGGGTGGGGGAGGGGGCGAAAATTCTGGGAGCCTTGAAGAATGTGTGGAAGTCGAGAACATTTTCTCGGAAAGCAAAAATGGGTATGTTTGAAGGAATAGTGGTTCCAACAATGTTGTATGGTTGCGAGACGTGGGCTATGGATAGAGTTGTGCGCAGGAGGATGGATGTGCTGGAAATGAGATGTTTGAGGACAATATGTGGTGTGAGGTGGTTTGATCGAGTGAGTAACGTAAGGGTAAGAGAGATGTGTGGAAATAAAAAGAGCGTGGTTGAGAGAGCAGAAGAGGGTGTTTTGAAATGGTTCGGGCACATGGAGAGAATGAGTGAGGAAAGATTGACCAAGAGAATATATGTGTCGGAGGTGGAGGGAACGAGGAGAAGAGGGAGACCAAATTGGAGGTGGAAAGATGGAGTGAAAAAGATTTTGTGTGATCGGGGCCTGAACATGCAGGAGGGTGAAAGGAGGGCAAGGAATAGAGTGAATTGGAGCGATGTGGTATACCGGGGTTGACGTGCTGTCAGTGGATTGAATCAAGGCATGTGAAGCGTCTGGGGTAAACCATGGAAAGCTGTGTAGGTATGTATATTTGCGTGTGTGGACGTATGTATATACATGTGTATGGGGGTGGGTTGGGCCATTTCTTTCGTCTGTTTCCTTGCGCTACCTCGCAAACGCGGGAGACAGCGACAAAGCAAAAAAAAAAAAAATCTATATTGTCATGTAGTTATGCTGCCATAGTGAATATGATTTGTATATTTCTTTTTTGCTTCTTTGACTGTATTGTCACATCAGTTATATGATCACTGTGGCTATATTGTTATAGTGAATAAATTGCCGTCATGACTATATTATCATAATGGCCAGATTATCATGGCAGACATGTTGACATGGAGGATATATTTTCATGATATTTTTATAGTCATTGTAAGTTTATCATCAAGGTGAGTAATGATATGGTGATGATTTGTATCCTGACAATATTTTCATGGTGGCTGAACAATGATGGTGGCTATTATTCTCGTTTGCTGTAATTTCAATGTTGCTCTTTTGTGAATATGGCTTTGTTGTCAGTGTAGCTATAGTGTCATGGGAACATATTTTCATAGTGGCAGTATAGTCATTATTACCATACCATCATTTTGGCTCTCTTTTCATTTTAGTTACATTGCTATAATGTATATATCGTCACCTTAACTATATTGGCAAGATGATCTTTTTATAGGTGATATATTGCCATTATTTAACTCTTGCATACTTTGTCATAATCGAAATATTATAATGATAATTATATTTTTAAGATGACAATATTGTCATAGCGACTATATTATCATTATGACTATAATGTCACAGTGGCTATATTGCCAAGATAACTATATTGTCATGGTGACTTTTTTATCATGATTTTTATGATATCATAATGACAGTATTTTCGTAGAAGCGTTTTTAATGGTATTGATATTGCCCTTGAGGATGTACCATTATAGAAGAGAAATTGTCATTTTGATTAAATTATCAGCTGACTACATTGCCATGATATGCTATACTGTTATGGTTTCAGTATTGTCATGGTAAATCTTTTATTACTGTTTCTACATTGCAATGGAAACCAAAATGGTAGGTGGCTATATTTTCATATTAGGATAATTTTATCATGGCGATTATATTGCATTTCTGAGTATATTGTCATGGTGACTATGTTTCCATAATATCTATATTGTCATATAATTTGTCAAATTGACGGCAATATTGTCTTAGAGACGGTACTGTCATGTTATCTGTATTGTCACGGTTGTTGTATTGTCAACGTGACTATATAGTCATGTTGGCTACATTGTCGTTAAGATCACATTGTTATAGTAACTATATTACCATAGTGGCTGTATTGTTAATCACTATATCGCCATAATGGCTATTTGTCATTTTTGTTATATAACAAGGAGGTGACTGTCTTTTCATGTTGGCAATATTGTCAGAATAGCTATATTGTCGAGTAGTGGGAATATATATTTCTTTTCTGGCGGTATATTATCATGATGGCAATAATGATATTTTGGCGATATTGGCATGACGATATAGTGTTTTAGCAGCGAAACTCTTGTTGTGGATATTTTTCAATTGTATATTTTATCATGGTAGCTACATAGTCAAGGTTACTATATTCTCATGGTAGCTACATTGTCATGGTGAAGACATTGGCATGGTTGTTTTATTCTTCCTTTCAATACAATGCCGTACATGTTACATTGTCTTGGTCGCTATATCAACTTGATGGCTATATTGTTATGGTTAATTTTGTCTTTCGGGATATATTTTGTAATTAGTGACAATACTGTTGTGATTATATGATCATGATAATATTTTCATGAAAACTTATGTGGTATTGTAAGTGTAAGTGAATGGATATCATCTCATCATGTCATTTAAATTACCATGGTTTTTACACTATGATCTTGTTTATGTCAACCTTCTGATTATATAATCATGATTGGTGTATGATTATGGTAACTATATTGTAATGTCGTTTTATTTTATTGTGATAATTTTTTCATGTTGACTAAAATTCCATGACAGCTATAATGTTATGACAATATCATGATGATAAATCTGTCTGAGTCACTGTTTTTTCTCAGAGACTGTATTGTCCTGGAGTCTATATTTTTGCTATGATCCGAAAACGACTATCTATTAACAGTATCTATATTGTCAGGTGGTTATATTGCCATTGTGAATATAAGTTGAATGTTTCTATATTTTTGCTTTGATTATATTGTCATATGAGTTATATGATCATGGTAGCTATATTGTCATAGTGAATAGATTGTCGTCGTGACTATATTTTTATAATGGCTAAATTGTCATAGCAAATATCTTAACGTGGGGGCTATATTTTCATGATATTTATAAAATCATTGTAAGATTACTGTCAAGGTGACTCTATTGTCCTGGTGATTGAGTTATATCGTGATATTATTGTCAAGATGGCCGTATTGTCATGGTGGCTATATTGTAGTTTGCAGTATTTTAATTTTACGCTTTTGTGATGATAGCTTTAGTGTCAGTGTACCTATAGTGTCATGGAGAATGTATTTTCATAGTGGAATTATTGACATTAGCGTCACTTTGATGATGAATATACTGTCATTTTGGCCATCTCCTTATTTTGATTACAATTCTATCATAAATATATCATCACCTCGGCTATATAATCGACGTGATCTTTTTTTACGGATGCTAAATTTTCATTTTTATAATCATGCATTCTTTGTCGTAAGTGATACATTATCATGATAACTATAACGTTCCGGTAACTATATATTGGCATTTTGCCTACACTGTTATTATGACTATGATATCATGTTGGATATCTTGCCAAAGTAACTTTGTTGTCATGGTGTCTATTTTATCATGATGGTTATAATGTCATGGTGACTACATTTTCACGGTAGCTTTTATATTGGTGTTGAGTTTGCCCTTGAGGATGTATCATTATAAAACGAGATTCTCATTTTGATTAAATCTTTAGGGGACTACATTGTCGTGATATGCTATATTGGTATGGTTTCAGGAATGTCATTGTATATGTATTATTATGTTGGCTATATTCCAATGGAAGCCATAGTGGCTGAGTGGCTATATTTTCATAATATAATCATTTTGTTATGTCGATTATGTTCCACTTGTGTGTATATTGTCATGGTGACTGTTGCCATAATATCTATACTGTCATTTGATTTGTTGAATTGGTGGCTATATTGTCATAATGTAATGTAGATACCGTGACAAAATAGTCGCTTTCGGATCATAGGAAACATATAGCCTCTAAAGTATATAGTGTCCAGGAGAAAATAGCGTCCAAAATAGAATTTATCAATACTATACAGCCGCCTTGACAGTATAGCCCATAAAACAATGTCTGAACCATGAAAATGTACCTGCCATACCAATATAAGTACTATCAAAATGAAGTCAACATACCAAAATGATCAAAAAAGATATTGCCATTGCTATATAGTTACAATAATCATACATTAATGATGATAATGTAATCATCATTTTCAAATAAGCACCATTACCGTTTAAAAGCATGACAGACTAAGTTACATGATGATATGATATCCAGACAGATACACTCAAGATGCCAAATAAGCCGTCATAGAAATATTATCATGATCATATAATCACAACCAAATAGTAGGTAAAGACAAAATACATCCCCAACGATGAAATTGACCGTAGCAATATAGCCATCAATTTGATATAGCGACCAAGATAATGTAGCCAGGATGGCGTTATATTGAACATAACAATACACATGCCATGCCAATATCGTCATCTTTACAATATAGCTTGCATGAAATATAGCAACCTTGAAAATGTAGGTACCATGATAATATATTCCCATGAAAAAATGTGCAAAACAACAGTTGCGCTGCGAACACTATATCACCATGCTAATCTTGCCAAAATTCTAGTATAGCCATCATGGCAATATACCAAAAGGAAAAAAAATACCCACCACAATAAGGTAGCTAACTTAACAATATAGCTACTTTGACAAAAAGCCATGATGGCAATATAGTTACCATAAGAATGTAATTTTAACGACAGTATAGCAATCATGACCATAGAGTCACGATGACGAGACAACCATGATGACCATACAGGCAACATGACAATACAGTCTCTATAACAATATTGCCATCAATTTAATAAATCAAATGACAACATAGAAATTATGGCAACACAGTCACCATGACAATATATTAAAAAATACAAGAAAATACTAATAACAAAGTGATCAAACCATGAAAATATAGCCACCCTGACACTATGGCTTCCATTGTAGTGTAGCCAACATAATATACATTCACCATGACAGTACTGAAACTAAAGCAATATAGCATATCATGACAATGTATTCACCTCATAATCTAAACAAAATGAAATATCCGTTTTTGTAATGATATATCTCCAAGGGTAAATCAACACCATTAAACAAGCTACAATGAAAATGTAGTCACATGTAGTTATCTTAGCAATATAGCCACTAAGAGATTGTAGTCATAATGACAATATAGTCACCTTGACAATATACTGTCACTTTAATGATATAGTTATCAAGATAATGTATCACTCATGAAAAAATATACATGATAAAAAAAAATGACAATATAGCAACTATAAAGATATCACTTTGCCAATATAGACAAGGTGACGATATGTAAATCTTCGCAATTTAACCAAAATGAGTAGATAGCCAAAATGACGATGTGTTCATAATGACAATACTGCTAGTACGAAAATATATTCCCCATGACACTATAGCTACAATGACAATAAAGCAATCTTCACAAAAGAGTAACATTGAAAATACAGGAAACGACAATATAGCCATCATGACAATGCAGCTATCGTGACAATAATGTCACGACATACATCAATCGCCAGGCTATTAGAGTCATCTTGATAGTAATCTTTCAATGACTTTATGAATATCATGAAAATATAGCCCTCATGTCAACATATTTCCTATGACAATTTAGCCATTATGATAATATAGTCACGACGACAAGATATTCACTATGATAATAAAGCTACCATGATCATATAACTGATATGACAATATAGATTTCATGATATGTAGTGTCCAGGACAATATAGAAATTACGGCGACACAGTAACCATGAGAATATACTCACAAATACAATAAAATCGTCATAACAAAATGATCCAACCATGAAAATATAGTTACCCTGCCACTATGACTTTAATTGCACTATAACCAACAAAATATACATTCAACATGACAGTACTGAAACTATAAAAATATCGCATATTATGGCAATATGTTCACATAATGATTTAAAAAAAAGGAAATTCTCGTTTTTATAATATATCTTCAAGGGCAAAATCAACCCCATTAAATATGCTACAATGAAAATGTTGTCAAACTGTCATTATAACCATAATCATGAAATAGTCACCATGACAGTATACTTATCTTAGCAATATAGACACTAAGAGATTTTAGTCATAATGTCAACATTGTCACAATGACAATATACTGTCACTTTAATAGTAAAGTTATCACGATAATGTATCGCTTATGAAAAAATATGCATAAATAAAAAAAATAACAATATAGCAACTATAAAAGAGATCACCTTGACAATATAGCCGAGGTGACGATACGTAAATCTTCGTAATATAACGAAAATGAGTAGACAGCCAAAATGACGGTATGATCATAATGACAATACTGCTGCTATGAAAATATATGCCCCATGACATTATAGCTACAATGACAATAAAGCAATCTTCACAAAAGAGTAACAGTGAAAAAACAGCAAACGACTATATAGCCTCCATGAAAGTACAGCCACTATGACAATAATGTCACGATATAATTCACTATCTATATAAGCATCATGAAAATAAGGCTTCCATGTCAACATACTTACCATGACAAATTAGCCAATATGATAATATAGTTAAGACGGCAATATATTCAGTATAACAATGTACACATGATCATATAAGTGATATGACCATATAGTCAACGCAACAATAAGGAAGCCTTCAAATTATATTCATTATGTCAATATAAGCACCTGAAAATATTGATGCTGTGACAAAATAGTATCTTTCGGATCATAGCAAACATATAGGCTCCAGGACAATAAAGTGTCCATGACAAAATAGCGACCAAGACAAGATTTTTAATTAAGATATAATCACCTTGACAGTATAGCCGATAAAACAATGAAACAACAATGAAATTTACCTGCCATAACAATATAGCTACCATGAAAATGCAGGAAACATGACAAAATTGTCACAATGAAATATAATCGCCATTACAATTTAGCTACCATAATCATATATCAATCATGATAATATCATATGGAGGCTGACATAAACACCATCACAGCATAAGAACCATAACAATATAGTGATATGATAATATGAAATCCATACTCTTGCACTCACATTACCAAATAAGCCTTCATGAAAATATTGTCATCATGATCATATGATTAAAACCAAATTGTAGTTAATGACAAAATATATCCCCAACGACAAAATTACCCATAGCAACATAGCCAGCAAGTAATTATAGCGACCAAGATAATGTAGTTAGGATGGCATTATATTGAAAATAACAATACAGCCACAATGGCAATATCGTCACCATGACAATGGAGCTACCATAAAAGTATAGTAACATTGACAATGTAGCTACTATGATAAGAAAATCCCATGGAACATATCCACAATAACAGTTTATTTGCTAAGACACTATATAACCATGCCAATATCGCCAAAATGTTAGTCTAGGCATCATGGCAATATACCACCAGAAAATGAAAATAAGCACCACAATGATATAGCTAACTTAACAATATAGCTACCCTGATAATATATTCAATATGAAAAGACAGTCACCTCCTTACAGTATAACAAAAATGAAAAATAGCTATCATGGCAATGTAGTCACCTATCAATATAGTCACCATGGCAATATAGTTACCATAACCATGTAATCATAACTGGAATATAACCAACATGACTATATAGTCAAGTTGACATGCAACCATCATGACAATACAGGCAACATGACATTAGAGTCTCTACGACAATATTGCAATCGCTTCAACAAATTAAATAACATAGATATTACTGGAACATAGTTACCATGAGAGTATTATCACAAATACAATATAGCAACGATAACAAAATTTTCCTAACATGAAAATTTAGCCCCCCTGCCACTGCAATATAGCTAACATAATAATACATTCACTACAACAGTACTGAAACCATGACAGTATAGCATATCTTATCAATGTAGTCACCTGATGACAGTCGCGCACCAGCTACCGACGTGCACGGAGGTACTGTCGTCTTTCAGAGCTAGGCTGTAGCTATTCCTCCCTGCGTTGTCGCTACCCTTGCTTTGTTTTGAAGGTTTTATCTGATATGATCATGATTGGTGTATGATTATCGAAAGAATAATATGATATTGTTTGTATTTCATTGTAATGAATTTGTCATAGTAACTATATTTTCATGTAAGCTATATTGTTATGGTAGGTACATTTTCATGGTTGTTCCACGGTTTTATTGGCTATCCTGTGAAGGTGACTGTATTGTGATAATAAATCCTGTCTTCTTCGCTATTTTGTCATAGAGACTATATTCTCTTGGACGCTATATGTTTGCTATGATCCAAAAATGACTATTTTGTCACAGTATCTATATTTTCATGTGGCTGTATTCTCAGAGTGGGTATGATTTATAAATGCGTTTATTATTGCGTTGACTATATTGTCATATCATTTATGTGATCATGATGGCTTTATTGTTATGGTGAATATATTAGCGTCTTGACTTTATTATCAGAATGGCGAAACTGTCACGTTAAAGATATTCATATGGAGGATATATTTTCACGACAAATATATTCATGTGGACGCTATATTCTCATGATGTTCATGTATTCATTGTATATTCATCATCAAAGTGACGCTAATGTTCTGGCGATTGATTTATATCGGGAGATTATTGTCATGGTGGCTGTACTGTCTTGATGGCTGTATAGTCGTTTGCTATTTTTTCAGTTGTACTCTTTTTGAGAAGATGGCTTTATTGTCAGTGAAGCTGGAGAATCGTGGGGAGCATATTTTCATAGTTGCAGTATTGTCATTATGAACATACCGTCGTTCTGGTTATCATCTCTTCCTTTACGTTGCTATGATGCATATATCGTCACCTTGACTATAGTGGCAAAGTGATCTTTTTTATAGGTGCTATACTGTCATTTTCTAATCATGCATATTTTGTCACAAGCGATATATCATTTTTATAACTTTATTCTTAAGGTGACAGTATCTTAATAGCGACTATATTGACATGATGACTATAATCTCAGAGTGGCTATATTGCCATGGTCACTATTTTCTCATAATATTTATGTCATAGTGACTGTATTTTCATGTCAGCTTTTTAATGGTGTATAAAATTTTGTCCCTGAGGTTATACCATAATAGAAGCGAGATTCTCATTTCTCATTAAATGATCAAGTGACTACATTGTCATGATATGCTATATTGTTATGGTTTAAGTACTGTCGTGGTGAATGTTTTGTTATTGTGGCTATATTGTAATGGAAGCCATAGTGGCAGGGTTACTATATTTTCATGGTAGGATCATTTCATTATGACGATTATATAACATTGCTGAGTATATTGTCATCGTGATTGTGTTGCCATGATATCTATATTGTCATTTAACTTGTTGAATTAGTAGTAATATTGTCTTAGAGACTGTATTTTGACGTATTCTGTATTGTTATGGTACTTATATTGTCATTGTGACTATAAGGACATGGTGTCTATATTGCCATTAAGAATACATTGCTATGTTAATCATATTGCCATGATAGCTATATTGTTTGGTTACCATATTGCCATGATGGCTATATTGTTTAGTTACCATATTGCCTTGATGGCTATTTGTCATTTTCTTATTCTTTTATATTTCAAGGAGGTGGCTGTCTTTTAATGTTACCTATATTGTCAGAGTAGTATACTGTCAAGTTAGCTGTATCGTTGTGATGAGTATTTTTTCTGTTGATATATTGCCATGATGGCTATACGAACATTTTAGAGATATTGGCATGTTGATATATCGTCTTAGCAGCTAAACTCTTGTTGTGGCTATCTTTTGGGTATTTTGTATCTTGAATATCTTGCCATGGCAGCTACATTATCAACGTTACTATATTTTCATGGTAGCTATATTGTCATGGTGACGACATTGGCACGGTGGCTGTATTATAATTCTCAATACAATGCTCGCTACATTATCTTGGTCGCTATAACAAGTTGATGGCTATATTGCTATGATTAATTTTGTCGTTGGGGATATATTTGCCACTACCTACAATATTGTTGTGAATATATGATCATGATAACAATATATTCATGGCGGCTTCTTTGGTATTGTAAGTGTAAGTACATGGATATCATATCATCATGTCACTTATACTATCACGGTTTTTATACTGTGACATTGTTTATGTCAACCTGCTGATTATATGATCATGATTGGTCAATGATTATGGTAACTATATTGTAATGCCGATGATATTTCATTATGATAATTTTGTCATGTTTACTAAAATTTCATGACATCTATAATGTTTTGGCAAGTAGAGTTTCATGATTGTTACATTGTTTTATGGTCCATACTGTCAAGGTGTCTATATTATAATGACATATCCTGTCTTGGTCGCTATTTTGTCATAGAGACTATGTTGTCCTGCCGGCTATATGTTTGCTATGATTCAAAAGCGACTATTTGTCACAGTATCTATATTGTCATGTAGTTATACTGCCATAGTGAATATGATTTGTATATTTCTTTTTTGCTTCTTTGACTGTATTGTCACATCAGTTATATGATCACTGTGGTTATATTGTTATAGTGAATAAACTGCCGTCATGACTATATTATCATAATGGCCAGATTATCATGGCAGACATATTGACATAGAGGGTATATTTTCGTGATATTTATATAGCCATTGTAAGTATATTATCAAGGTGACTAATAACATGGTGATGATTTTTATCGTGACATTATTATAATGGTGGCGGAACTATGATGGTGGCTATATTCTCGTTTGTTGTATTTTCAATGTTGCTTTTTTGTGAATATGGCTTTGTTGTCAGTGTAGCTATAGTGTCATGGGGAACATATTTTCATAGTGGCAGTATTGTCATTATGACCATACCGTCATTTTGGCTATCTATTCATTTTAGTTACATTGCTATAACGTATATATCGTCACCTTAGGTATATTGGCAAGTTGATCTTTTTTATAGGTGATATATTGTCATTATTTAACTCTTGCATACATTGCGATAAGCGAAATATTTTCATGATAATTATATTTTTATGGTGACAATATTGTCATAGCGACTATATTATCATTATAACTATAATGTCACAGTGGTTATATTGCCAAGATAACTATATTGTCATGGTGACTTTTTTATCATGATTTTTATAATGTCATAATGACTGTATTTTCTTAGAAGCTTTTTTAATGGAGTGTATATTGCCCTTGAGGATATACTATTATAGAAGAGAAATTGTCATTTTGATTAGATTATTTGGTGACTACATTGCCATGATATGCTATGCTGTTATGGTTTCAGTACTGTCATGGTAAATCTTTTATTACTGTTTCTACATGCCAATGGAAACCAAAACGGTAGGTGGCTATATTTTCATGGTAGGATAATTCTATCATGCGATTATATTGCATTTCTGAATATATTGTCACGGTGACTATGTTGCCATAATATCTATATTGTCATATAATTTGTCAAATTGATGTCAATATTGTCTTAGAGACGGTACTGTCATGTTATCTGTATTGTCACGGTGGTTGTATTGTCAACGTGATTATATAGTCATGTTGGCTACATTGTCGTTAAATTCACATTGTTATGGTAACTATATTACCATAATGGCTGTATTGTTAATTCACTATATCGTCGTTAAGATCACATTGTTATGGTAACTATATTACCATAGTGGCTGTATTGTTAATTCACTATATCGCCAGGATGGCTATTTGTCATTTTTGTCATATAACAAGGAGGTGACTGTCTTTTCATGTTGGCAATATTATCAGAATAGCCATATTGTCGAGTATTGGGTATGTATATTTCTTTTCTGGCGTTATATTATCATGATGGCAATAATAACATTTTGGCGATATTGGCATGGCGATATAGTGTTTTAGCAGCTAAACTCTTGTTGTGGATATTTTTCAATTGTGTATTTTATCATGGTAGCTACATAGTCAAGGATACTATATTTTCATAGTAGCTACATTGTCATGGTGAAGACATTGGCATGGTGGTTGTATTCTTACTTTCAATATGATGCCATCTTGGCTACATTATCTTGGTCGCTATATCAACTTGATGGCTATCTTGTTATGGGTAATTTTGTCTTTCGGGATATATTTTGTAATTAGTGACAATACTGTTGTGATTATATGATCATGATAATTTTTTCATTAAAACTTATGTGGTATTGTAAGTGTAAGTGAATGGATATCATCTTATCACGTCACTTAAATTGTCATGGCTTTTCCACTATGATCTTGTTTATGTCAACCTGCTGATTATTAAATCATGATTGGTGTATGATTATGATAACTATATTGTAATGTCGTTTTATTTCATTGTGATAATTTGTCATGTTGACTACAATTCCATGACAGCTATAATGTTATGACCATATCATGATGATAAATCCTGTCTGATTCACTGTTTTTTCCACAGAGACTATATTGGCCTGGAGTCTATATTTTTTACTATAATCCGAAAACGACTATCTCTTAACAGTATCTATATTGTCAGGTGGTTACATTGCCATTGTGAATGTAAGTTGAATGCTTCTATATTTTTGCTTTTATTATATTGTCATATCAGTTATATGATCATGGTAGCTTTATTTTCATAGTGAATAGATTGTCGTTGTGAGTATATTTTCATAATGGCTTAATTGTCATAGCAAATATCTTGACATGGGAGCTATATTATCATGATATTTATAAAGCCATTGTAATATTACTGTTAAGGTGACTCTAATGTCCTGGAGATTGAGTTATATCGTGATATTATTGTCAAGATGGCTGTATTGTCATGGTGGCTATATTTTAGTTTGCTGTATTTTGATTTTACGCTTTTGTGAAGATAGCTCTACTCTCAGTGTACCTATAGTGTCATGAATACATTTTCATCGTGAAAATATTGTCATTATGAACATACTGTCATTTTGGCCATCTCCTTATTTTGGTTACAATTCTATAATATATATATCATCACCTTGGCTATATTAGCAACGTGATCTTTTTTTACGGTTGCTATATTCTCATTTTTTTAATCATGCATTTTTTGTCGTAAGTGATACATTATCATTATAATTATAACATTCCGGTAACTATATATTGGCATTTTGAGTATATTGTTATTATGACAATGATATCATGTTGGATATCTTGCCAAAGTAACTTTATTGTTATGGTGTCTATTTCATCATGATGGTTATAATGTCATGGTAACTACATTTTCACGGTAGCTTTTATATTGGTGTTGGGTGTGCCCTTGAGGATGTATCATTATAAAACGAGATTCTCCTTTTGATTAAACCATTAGGGGACTACATTGTCATGATATGCTATATTTTTATGGTTTCAGGAATGTCATTGTATATGTATTATTATGTTGGCTATATTCCAATTTAAGCCATAGTGGCAGAGTTGCTATATTTTCATAATATAATCATTTTGTTATGTCGATTATATTCCACTTGTGTGTATATTGTTATGGTGACTGTTGCCATAATATCTATACTGTCATTTGATTTGTTGAATTTGTGGCTATAATGTCATAATGTATTGTCATGGTTCCTGAATTGTCTTGGTGGTTGTATTGTCATCGTGTCTATATAGTCATTGTAGTTATATTTCCATCACGATTATATTGATTCGGTAACTATATAGCCATGGTGGCTATATTGTTAAATGAATTAATTCCAATGATGGCTATTTGTTATTTTTTGTTATATTACAAGGGGGTGATTGTCTTTTCATGTTGCCTATATATCAGGGTACCTATATTGTTATCATAAGATTATAGTCATAAAGACAATATATGGCAATATTTTCACCTTAATGATATGATAATATAATGGTTATAACAGAATATGCACGATTAAAAATCACCATATACCACCTATAAAAAAAAATCACCTTCCCAATATAGCCAAGGTGACGATATATTTAACATAGTAATGTAACCCAAATTAGAAGATAGCCAAAATGACTTTATTTCATAGTGACAATTGCGTCACTATGAAAATTGGTTCCCAATGAAAGTATAGCTACACTGACATTAAAGCCATATTCACTAAACAGTAACATTGAAAAAGCATCAAAAGACAATATAGCCACCATGATTGTACAGCCACCATAACAATAATGTTACAACATAAATCAATCACTGTGATATTAGAGTAAACTTGAAAAAAATTTTACAATTAATATAAAAGTATCATGAGAATATAGCATCCATATCAACATATTTCCCAAGACAATTTAGCCATTATGATGGTATAGTCACAACTACAATATATTCACTATAACAACAAAGCCAACATGGCTATATAACTGATATAACAATATAGTCAACGCAACATTAAAGAAACATTCAGAATATATTCACAACGTCAATATAGCCACCTGATAATATAGATACCTTGAAAAAAAGTCGCTTACGGATCATAGGAAACATATAGCCTCTAATGTATATAGTGTCTAGGAGACAATAGCGTTCAAAACAGAATTTATCAATACTATACAGCCGCCTTGACATTATAGCCCATAAAACAATGTCAGAACCATGAAAATGTACCTGCCATACCAATATAACTTCTATCAAAGTGAAGTCAACATTCCAAAATGATCAAAAAAGATATTGCCATTGCTATATAGATACAATAATCATACATTAATGATGATAATGTAATCAGCATTTTCACATAAGCACCATAACCGTTATTAAGCATGACAGACTAAGTTACATGATGATATGATATCCAGACAGATACACTCAAGATGAAAAATAAGCCGTCATAGATATATTATCATTATCATATAATCACATCCAAATTGTAGGTAAAGACAAAATACATCCCCAACGATGAAATTGACCGTAGCAATATAGCCATCAATTTGATGTAGATAATGTAGCCAGGATGGCGTTATATTGAACATAACAATACAAACGCCGTGCCAATATCGTCATATTTACAATGTAGCTTGCATAAACTATAGTAACCTTGACAATGTAGTTACCATGATAATGTATTCCCATGAAAAAATGTCCAAAACAACAGTTGCGCTGCGAACAATATATCACAATGCTAATCTTGCCAAAATTCTAGTATAGCCATCATGGCAATATACCAAAAGGAAAAAAAATACCCACCACAATAAGATAGCTAACTTAACAATATAGCTACTCTGACAAAAAGCCATGATGGCAATATAGTTACCATAAGAATCAAATCTTAACGACAGTATAGCCATCATGAACATAGAGTCAAGATGACAAGACAACCATGATGACGATACAGGCAACATGACAATACAGTCTCTATAACAATATTGCCATCAATTTAATAAATAAAAAGACAATATAGAAATTATGGCAACACAGTCACCATGACAATATATTTAAAAATACAATAAAATGCTAATAACAAAATGATCAAACCATGAAAATATAGCCACCCTGACACAATGGCTTCCATTGTCATGTAGCCAACATAATATACATTTACCATGACAGTACTGAAAGTATAACAATATAGCATATCATGACAATGTATTCACCTCATAATTTAAACAAAATAAAATATCTGGTTTTATAATGATATATCTCCAAGGGTAAATCAACACCATTGAATAAGCTACAATGAAAATGTAGTCACATGTAGTTATGTTAGCAATATAGCCACTAAGAGATTGTAGTCACAATGACAATATAGTCACCATGACAATATACTGTCACTTTAATGATATAGTTATCAAGATAATGTATCACTCATGAAAAAATATAAATGATTAAAAAAAATGACAATATAGCAACTATAAAGAGATCACCTTGTCAATATATCCAAGGCGACGATATGTAAATCTTCGCAATGGAACCAAAATGAGCAGATAGCCAAAATGACGATATGTTCTTAATGACAATAATGCTACTACGAAAATATATTCCCCATTACACTATAGCTACAATGACAATACAGCAAACTTCACAAAAGAGTAACATTGAAAATATAGGAAACGACAATATAGCCACCATGACAATGCAGCTATCGTGACAATAATGTCACGATATACATCAATCGCCAGGCTATTAGAATCACCTTGATAGCAATCTTTCAATGACTTTATGAATATCATGACAATATAGCCCTCATGTCAACATATTTCCTATGACAATTTAGCCATTATTATAATATAGTCACGACGACAAGATATTCACTATGACAATAAAGATACCATGATCATATAAGTGATATAACAATATAGATTTCAAGTTATGTAGTGTCCAGGACAATATAGATATTACTGCAACACAGTAACCGTGAGAATATACTCATAAATACAATAAAATCTTCATAACAAAATGATCCAACCATGAAAATATAGTTACCCTGCCACTATGACTTTAATTGTAATGTAACTAATATAATATACGTTCAACATGACAGTACTGAACCTATAACAATATCGCATATCATGGCAATAAATTCATATGATAATTTAAGAAAAAAGAAATTTTCGTTTTTATGATATATCTTCAAGGGCAAAATCAACACCATTAAATATGCTACAATGAAAATGCAGTCAAACTGTCATTATAACCATCATCATGAAATAGTCACCAAGACAGTATAGTTATCTTAGCAATATAGCCACAAAGAGATTATAGTCATAATGTCAACATTGTCACAATGACAATATACTGTCACCTTAATAGTAAAGTTAACACGATAATGTATCGCTTATGATAAAAAATATGCATAACTAAAAAAAATTACAATATAGCAACTATAAAAGAGATCACCTTGGCAATATAGCCGAGGTGACGATATGTAAATCTTCGCAATATAACCAAAACGAGTAGATAGCCAAAATGACGGTATGTTCATAATGACAATACTGCTGCTATGAAAATATATCCCCCATGACACTATAGCTACAATGACAATAGAGCAATCTTCACAAAAGAGTAACATTGAAAATACAGCAAACGACTACATAGCCACCATGAAAGTACAGCCACTATGACAATAATGTCACGATATAATTCACTGACTATATAAACATCATGAAAATAAGGCTTCCATGTCAACATACTTACCATGACAATTTAGCCAATATGATGATGTAGTCAAGACGGCAATATATTCACTATAACAATATAGCCATTATCATATAAGTGATATGACAATAATATAATATTCATAATATTCATGCTGTGACAAAATACTCTCTTTCGGATCATAGCAAACATATAGGCTCAAGGACAATATAGTGTCTATGACAAAATAGCGACCAAGACAAGATTTTTAATTAAGATATAATCACCTTGACAGTATACCGATAAAACAAAGAAACAACAATGAAAATGAACCTGCCATAACAATATGGCTACCATGAAAATGCAGTCAACATGAAAATATTGTCACAATTGTCAGATTACCATTTAGTTACCATAATCATATATCAATCATGATAATATCATCAGGAGGCTGACATAAACACCATCACAGAACAAAAACACTTGACAACATAGTGACATGATAATATGATATCCATACACTTGCACTCACATTACCAAATAAGCCGCCATGAAAATATTGTTATCATGATCATATGATGAAAACAAAATTGTAGTTAATGACAAAATATATCCCCAACGACAAAATTAACCATAGCAATATAGCCAGCAAGTAAATATATAGACCAAGATAATGTAGTTAGGATGGCATTATATTGAAAATAACAATACAGGCACAATGGCAATATCGTCACCATGATAATGGAGGTACACTGAAAATATAGTAACATTGACAATGTAGCTACTATGATAATAAAATCCCATTGAACATATCCACAATAACAGTTTATTTGCTAAGACACTATATCACCATGACAATATTGCCAAAATGTTACTCTAGGCATCATGGCAATATACCACCAGAAAAAGAAAATAACACCACAATGATGTAGCTAACTTAACAATATAGCTACCCTGATAATATATTCAATATGAAAAGACAGGCACCTCCTTACAGTATAACAAAAATGAAAAATAGCTATCATGGCAATGTAGTCACCTATCAATATAGTCATCATGGCAATGTAGTTACCATAACCATGTGATCATAACTGAAATATAACCAACATGACTATATAGTCAAGATGACATGCAACCATCATGACAATACAGGCAACATGACATTAGGGTCTCTACGACAATATTGCAATCGCTTCAACAAATTAAATGATAATATAAATATTACCATGACAGTATTATTACAAATGCAATATAACCGCGATAACAAAATTATCCTACCATGAAAATTTAGCCACCCTGCCACTGCAATATAGTTAACATAATAATACATTCACTACGACAGTACTGAAACCATGACAATATACCATATCATGACAATGTAGTCACCTGATGACAGTCGCGCACCAGCTACCGACGTGTACGAAGCTGCTGTCGTCTTTCAGAGCTAGGTTGTAGTTACTCCTCCCTGCGTTGTCGCTACCCTTGCTTTGTTTTGAAGGTTTTATCTTATATGATCATGATTGGTGTTTGATTATCGAAACCATAATGTGATATCGTTTTTATTTCATTGTAATGAATTTGTCATAGTAACTATATTTTCATGTAAGCTACATTGTTATGGTAGGTACATTTTCATGGTTGTTCCACTGTTATATTGGCTATACTGTCAAGGTGACTGTACTGTGATGATAAATCCTGTCTTCGCTATTTTGTCATAGAGACTATATTCTCTTGAACGCTATATGTTTGCTATGATCCAAAAATGACTGTTATGTCACATTATATATGTTTTCATGTGGCTGTATTCTCAGAGTGGATATAATTTATAAATGCTTTTATTGTTGCGTTGACTATACTGTCATATCATTTATGTGATCATGGTGGCTTTATTGTTATGGTGAATATATTAGCGTCTTGAGTATATTATCAAAATGGCGAAACTCTCACTTTAAAGATATTCATATGGAGGCTATATTCTCAGGACAAAAATATTTATATGGACGCTGTATTTTCATGATGTTCATGTACTCATTGTATATTCATTATCAAGGTGACGCTAATGTCCTGGCGATTGATTTATATCGAGAGATTATTGTCATGGTGGTGTCCTGTCTTGATGGCTGTATTGTCGTTTGCTATTTTTTCAATAGTACTCTTTTCGTGAAAATGGCTTTATTGTCAGTGAAGCTGGAGAATCGTGGGGAACATATTTTCATTGTTTCAGTATTGTCATTATGAACATATCGTCGTTCTGGTTATCATCTCTTTTTCTTTAAGCTGCTATGATTTATATATCGTCACCTTGATTACAGTGGCAAGGTGATCTTTTTTATAGGTGCTATACTGTCATTTTCTAATCATGCATATTTTGTCACAAGCGATATATCATTGTGATAACTTAATTATTAAGGTGACAGTATTTTGATAGCGAATATATTGTCATAATGACTATAATCTCAGAGTGGCTATATTGCCATGGTCACTATTTTATCATGATATTTATTTCATAGTGACTGTATTTTCATGGCAGCTTTATAATGATGTATAGAATTTTGTCCCTGAGGGTATACCATAATAGAAGCGAAATTTTTATTTTTCATTAAATGATCAAGTGACTACATTGTCATGATATGCTATATTGTTATGGTTTCAGTACTGTCGTGGTGAATGTTTTGTTATTGTGGCTATATTGTAATGGAAGCCATAGTGGCAGGGTGACTATATTTTCATGGTAGGATCATTTCATTATGACGATTATATAACATTTCTGAGTATATTGTCATCGTGATTGTGTTGCCATAATATCTATATTGTCATTTAACTTGTTGATTTAGTGGCAATATTGTCTTAGAGACTGTATTTCGATGTTTTCTGTATTGTCATGGTAGTTGTATTGTCATCGTGACTATAAGGACATGGTAACTATATTGCCATTAAGAATACGTTGCTATGGTAATCATATTGCCATGATGGCTATATTGTTTGGTTACCATATTGCCATGATGGCTATATTGTTTAGTTACCATATTGCCATAATGGCTATTTGTAATTTTTTTTTTCTATATTTCAAGGAGGTGGCTGTCTTTTGCTGTTAACTATATTGTCAGGGTATATTATCAAGTTAGCTATATAGTTGTGATGAATATTTTTTCTGTTGATATATTACCATGATGGCTATACTAACATTTTAGAGATATTGGCATGGTGATATATCGTCTTAGCAGCAAAACTCTTGTTGTGGCTATCTTTTGGGTATTTTCTATCTTGAATATTTTGCCATGGCAGCTACATTATCAATGTTACTATATTTTCATGGTAGCTATATTGTGATGGTGACGACATTGGCACAGTGGCTGTATTGTAATTCTCAATACCATGCTCGCTACATTATCTTGGTCGCTATAACAAGTTGATGGCTATATTGCTATGATTAATTTTATCGTTGGGGATATATTTGTCACTACCTACAATATTGTTGTGACTATATGATCATGATAACAATATATTCATGGCGGCTTCTTTGGTATTGTAAATGTAAGTGTATGGATATCATATCATCATGTCACTTATACTGTCATGGTTTTTATACTGTGATATTGTTTATGTTAACCTGCTGATTATATGATTATGATTGGTCTATGGTTATGGTAACTATATTGTAATGCCGATGATATTTTATTATGATAATTTTGTCATGCTGACTAAAATTTCATGACATCTATAATGTTTTGGCAGGTACAGTTTCATGATTGTTACATTGTTTTATGGTCTATACTGTCAAGGTGTCTATATTATAATGATATATCCTGTCTTGGTCACTATTTTGTCATAGAGACTATGTTATCCTCTCGGCTATATGTTTGCTATGATTGAAAAGCGACTATTTGTCACAGTATCTATATTGTCATGTAGTTATACTGCCATACTGAATATGATTTGTATATTTCTTTTTTGCTTCTTTGACGGTATTGTCACATCAGTTATATGATCACCGTGGTTATATTGTTATAGTGAATAAACTGCCGTCAAGACTATATTATCATAATGGCCGGATTATCATATCAGATTGGTTGACATGGAGGCTATATTTTCATGATATTTATATAGTCATTGCAAGTTTATTATCAAGGTGACTAATGACATGGTGATGACTTCTATCGTGACATTATTATCACGGTGGCTGAACTATGATGATGGCTATATTCTCGTTTGCTGTATTTTCAATGTTGCTCTTTTTTTAATATGGCTTTGTTGTCAGTGTAGCTATAGTGTCGTGGGGAACATATTTTCATAGTGGCAGAATTGTCATTATGACCACACCGTCATTTTGGCTGTCTTCATTTTAGTTACATTACTATACTGTATATATCGTCACCTTAGCTATATTGGCAAGGTGATCTTTTTTATAGGTGATATATTGTCATTATTCAACTCATGCATACTTTGTCATAAGCGAAATATTATCATGATAATTATATTTCTATGGTGAAAATATTGTCATAGCGACTAAATTATCATTATGACTATGATATCACAGTGGCTATATTGCCAAGATAACTAAATTGTCATGGTGACTTTTTTTTCATAATTTTTATAGTGTCATAATGACTGTATTTTCTTAGAAGCTTTTTGAATGGTGTTGATATTGCCCTTGAGGATATACCATTTTGAAAGAGAAATTGTCATTTTGATTAAGTTATCAGCTGACTACATTGCCATGATATGCTATACTGTTATGGTTTCAGTACTGTCATGGTAATTCTTTTATTACTGTTTCTACATTGCAATGGAAACCAAAATGGTCGGTTGATATATTTTCATGGTAGGATAATTTTATCATGGCGATTATATTGCATTTCTGAGTATATTGTCATGGTGACTATGTTGCCATAATATCTATATTGTCATATAATTTTGTCAAATTGATGGCAATATTATCTTAGAGACGCTACTGTCATATTATCTATATTGTTACGGTGGTTGTATTGTCAACATGACTATATAGTCATGTTGGCTACATTGTCGTTAAGATCACATTGTTATGGTAACTATATTACCATAGTGGCTGTATTGTTAAATCACTAAATCCCCATAATGGCAATTTGTCATTTTTGTTATATAACAAGGAGGTGACTGTCTTTTCTTGTTGGCAATATTGTCAGAATAGCTGTATTGTCGAGTAGTGGGTATATATATTTCCTTTCTGGCGGTATATTATCATGATGGCAATAATAACTTTTTGGCGATATTGACATGGCGATACAGTGTTTGAGCAGCTAAACTCTTGTTGTGGATATTTTTCAATTGTATATTTTATCATAGTAGGTTATTATATTTTCATGGTAGCTACATTGTCCTGGTGAAGACATTGGCATGAGGGTTGTATTCTTACTTTCAATATAATGCCGTCCTGGCTACATTATCTTGGTCGCTATATAAACTTGATGGCTATATTGTTGTGGTTAATTTTGTCTTTCGGGATATATTTTGTAATTAGTGACAATACTGTTGTGATTATATGATTATGATAATATTTTCATTAAAACTTATGTGGTATTGTAAGTGTAAGTGAATGGATATCATCTCATCATGTCACTTAAATTGTCATGGTTTTTACACTATGATCTTGTTCATGTCAACTTCCTGACTATATAATCATGATTGGTGTATGATTATGGTAACTATATTGTAATGTCGTTTTATTTCATTGTGATAATTTTGTCTTGTTGACTACAATTTCATGACAGCTATAATGTTATGAGCATATCATGATGTTAAATCCTGTCTGAGTCACTGTTTTTTCCCAGATACTATATTGTCCTGGAGTCTATATTTTTGCTGTAATCCGAAAACGACTATCTATTAACAGTATCTATATTGTCAGGTGGTTATATTGCTATTGTGAATGTAAGTTGAATGTTTTTATATTTTTGCTTTGATTATATTTTCATATCAGTTATATGATCATGGTAGCTTTATTGTTATAGTGAATAGATTGTCGTCGTGACTATATTTTCATAATGGCTAAATTGTCATAGCAAATATCTTGACATGGGGGCTATATTTTCATGATATTTATAAAGTCATTGTAAGATTTCTGTCAAGGTGACTCTATTGTCCTGTTGATTGAGTTATATCGTGATATTATTGTCTAGATGGCTGTATTGTCATGGTGGCTATATTGTAGTTTCCTGTATCTTAATTTTACGCTTTTGTAAAGATAGCTTTACTGTCAGTGTACCTATAGTGTCATGGAGAATATATTTTCATAGTGGAATTATTGTCAGTATGAACATACTGTCATTTAGGCCATCTCCTTATTCTGGTTACATTTCTATCTTATATATATCATAACCTTGCTATATTAGCAGCGTGATCTTTTTTTAGGGTTGCTATGTTTTCATTTTATATTCATGCATTTTTTGTCTTAAGTGATACATTATCATGATAACTATAACATTCCGGTAACTATATATTGGCATTTTGACTATATTGTTATTATGAAAATGATATCATGTTGGATATCTTCCCAAACTAACTTTATTGTCAGGGTGTATATTTCATCATGATGGTTATAATGTCATGGTGACATTTTCATGGTAGCTTTTATATTGGTGTTGGGTTTGCCCTTGAGCATGTAACATTATGAAACGCGATTCTCATTTTGATTAAATCATTAGGGGACTACATTGTCGCGATATGCTATATTGTTATGGTTTCAGGAATGTCATAGTATATGTATTATTATGTTGGCTATATTCCAATGGAAGCCATAGTGGCACAGTGGCTATATTTTCATAATATAATCATTTTGTTATGTCGATTATATTCCACTTGCGTGTATATTGTCATGGTGACTGTTGCCATAATATCTATACTGTCATTTGATTTGTTGAATTGGTGGCTATATTATCATAATGTAATGTCATGGTTCCTGTATTGTCTTGGTGGATGTATTGTCATAGTGTCTATATGGTCATGGTAGCTATATTTCCATTGAGATTACATTGATATGGTAACTATATTGCCATGGCGGCTAGATTGTTAAATGAATATATTGCCATGATGGCTATTTGTTATTTTTTGTTATATTACAAGGGGGTGATTGTCTTTTCATTTTGCCTATATATCAGGGTACCTATATTGTTATCATAAGATTACAGTCATAAAGACAATATATTCGCCATGCCAATATTTTCACCTTAATGATATGGGTATCATAATAATATAGCGCTTATAATAGAATATGCACGATTAAAAAATGACAATATACCACCTATAAAAAAAATCACCTTCTCAATATAGCCAAGGTGACGATATATATAACATAGCAATGTAACCCAAATTAGAAGATAGCCAAAATGACTTTATTTCATAATGACGATTGCGTCACTATGAAAATTTGTTCCCAATGAAAGTATAGCTACACTGACATTAAAGCCATATTCACTAAATAGTAACATTGAAAACGAGTGAAACGACATTATAGCCACCATGATTGTACAGCCACCATAACAATAATGTTACAACATAAATCAATCACTTTGATATTAGAGAAAATTTGAAAAAATTTTTACAATTACCATAAAATAATCATGAGAATATAGCATCCATATCAACATATTTCCCATGACAATTTAGCCATTATGATAGTATAGTCACAACTACAATATATTCACTATAACAGCAAAATTTCCATGGCCATATAACTGATATAACAATATAGTCAACGCAACATTAAAGAAACATTCAGAATATGTTCACAACGTCAATATAGCCACATGACAATATAGATACCGTGACACAATAGTCGCTTTCGGATCATAGGAAACATATAGCCTCTAAAGAATATAGTGTCTAGGAGACAATAGCGTCCAAAACAGAATTTATCAATACTATACAGCCGCCTTGACACTATAGCCCATAAAACAATGTGAGAACCATGAAAATGTACCTGCCATACCAATATAACTACTATCAAAATGAAGTCAACATACGAAAATGATCAAAAAAGATATTGTCATTGCTATATAGTTACAATAATCATACATTAATGATGAAAAGGTAATCAGCATTTTCACATAAGCACCATCACCGTTTAGAAGCATGACAGACTAAGTTACATGATGATATGATATCCAGACAGATACACTCAAGATGCCAAATAAGCCGTCATAGAAATATTATCATAATCCTATAATGACAACCAAATTGTAGGTAAAGACAAAATACATCCCCAACGATGAAATTGACCGTAGCAATATAGCCATCAAGTTGATATAGCGACCAAGATAATGTAGCCAGGATGGCGTTATATTGAACATAACAATACACCCGCCATGCCAATATCGTTATCTTTACAAAGTAGCTTGCATGAAATACAGTAATCTTGACAATGTAGGTACCATGATAATGTACTCCCATGAGAAAATGTCCCAAACCACAGTTGGGCTGCGAACACTATATCACAATGCTAATCTTGCCAAAATTCTTCATTATAACCATCATCATGAAATAGTCACCATGACACTATAGTCATCTTAGCAATATAGCCACTAAGAGATTATAGTCATAATGTCAACATTGTCACAATGACAATATACTGTCACCTTAATAGTAAAGTCATCACGATAATGTATCGCTTATGAAAAAATATGCATGACTAAAAAAATGACAATATAGCAACTATAAAAGAGATCACCTTGACAATATAGCCAAGGTGACGATATGTAGATCTTCGCAATATAACCAAAACGAGCAGATAGCCAAAATGACGGCATGTTCATAATGACAATACTGCTGCTATGAAAATATATACCTCATGACACTATAGCTACAATGACAATAAAGCAATCTTCACAAAAGAGTAACAGTGAAAATTCAGCAAACGACTATATAGCCACAATGAAAGTACAGCCACTATGACAGTAATGTCACTATATAATTCACTGAGTATATAAACATCATGAAAATAAGGCTTTCATGTTAACATACTTACCATGACAATTTAGCCAATATGATAATATAGTCAAGACGGCAATATATTCACTATAACAATATAGCCATGATCATGTAAGTGATATGACAATACAGTCAACGCAACAATAAGGAAGCCTTCAAATTATATTAATCATGGCAATTTAAGAACCTGACAATATTGATGCTGTGACAAAATAGTCTCTCTCGGATCATAGCAAACATATAGGCTCCAAGACATTATAGAGTCCATGACAAATTAGCGACCAAGACAAGATTCTTGATAAAGATATAGTCACCTTGACAGTATAGCCGATAAAACAATGAAACAACAATGAAAATGTACCTGCCATAACAATATAGCTACCATTAAAATACAGGATACATGACAAAATTGTCACAATTAAATATAATCGCAATTACAATTTAGTTATCATAATCTTATATCAATCAAGATAATATCATCAGGAGGCTGACATAAACAACATCACAGTTTAAAAACCATGACAATATAGTGACATGATAATATGATATCCATACGCTTGCACTCACATTACCAAATAAGCCGCCATGAAGATATTTTTATCATGATCATATGATTAAAACAAAATTGTAATTAATGACAAAATATATCCCCAACGACAAAATTAACCATAGAAGTATAGCCAGCAAATAAATATACCGACCAAGATAATGTAGTTAGGATGTCATTATATTGAAAATAACAATACAGGCACAATGGCAATATCGTCAACATGACAATGGAGCAACCATGAAATATAGTAACATTGACAATGTAGCTAATATGATATTGAAATCCCTTGGAACATATCCACAATAACAGTTTATTTGCTAAGACATTATATCACCATGCCAATATCGCCAAAATGATAGTCTATGCATCATGGCAATATACCACCAGAAAAAGAAAATAAGAACCACAATGATATAGCTAACTTAACAATATAGCTACCATGACATTATATTCAATATGAAAAGACAGTCATCTCCTTACAGTATAACAAAAATGAAAAATAGCAATCATGGCAATGTAGTCACCTATCAATATAGTCACCATGGCAATATAGTTACCATAACCATGGAATCATAACTGGAATATAGCCAACATGACTATATAGTCAAGATGACATGCAACCATCATGACAATACAGGCAACATGCCATTAGAGTCTACGACAATATTGCAATCGCTTCAACAAATTAAATGATAATTGAGGAAATAATTGGTATACATGGGGTGTTCAGTGTTGTAAATGGAAATGGTGAAGAGCTTGTAGATTTATGTGCTGAAAAAGGACTGATGATTGGGAATACCTGGTTTAAAAAGCGAGATATACATAAGTATACTTATGTAAGTAGGAGAGATGGCCAGAGAGCGTTATTGGATTACGTGTTAATTGACAGGCGTGCGAAAGAGAGACTTTTGGATGTTAATGTGCTGAGAGGTGCAAGTGGAGGGATGTCTGATCATTATCTTGTGGAGGCTAAGGTGAAGATTTGTATGGGTTTTCAGAAAAGAAGAATGAATGTTGGGGTGAAGAGGGTGGTGAGAGTAAGTGAGCTTGAGAAGGAGACCTGTGTGAGGAAGTACCAGGAGAGACTGAGTACTGAATGGAAAAAGGTGAGAACAATGGATGTAAGGGGAGTGGGGGAGGAATGGGATGTATTTAGGGAATCAGTGATGGATTGCGCAAAAGATGCTTCTGGCATGAGAAGAGTGGGAGGTGGGTTGATTAGAAAGGGTAGTGAGTGGTGGGATGAAGAAGTAAGAGTATTAGTGAAAGAGAAGAGAGAGGCATTTGGACGATTTTTGCAGGGAAAAAATGCAATTGAGTGGGAGATGTATAAAAGAAAGAGACAGGAGGTCAAGAGAAAGGTGCAAGAGGTGAAAAAAAGGGCAAATGAGAGTTGGGGTGAGAGAGTATCATTAAATTTTAGGGAGAATAAAAAGATGTTCTGGAAGGAGGTAAATAAAGTGCGTAAGACAAGGGAGCAAATGGGAACTTCGGTGAAGGGCGCAAATGGGGAGGTGATAACAAGTGGTGGTGATGTGAGAAGGAGATGGAGTGAGTATTTTGAAGGTTTGTTGAATGTGTTTGATGATAGAGTGGCAGATATAGGGTGTTTTGGTCGAGGTGGTGTGCAAAGTGAGAGGGTTAGGGAAAATGATTTGGTAAACAGAGAAGAGGTAGTGAAAGCTTTGCGGAAGATGAAAGCCGGCAAGGCAGCAGGTTTGGATGGTATTGCAGTAGAATTTATTAAAAAAGGGGGTGACTGTATTGTTGACTGGTTGGTAAGGTTATTTAATGTATGTATGACTCATGGTGAGGTGCCTGAGGATTGGCGGAATGCGTGCATAGTGCCATTGTACAAAGGCAAAGGGGATAAGAGTGAGTGCTCAAATTACAGAGGTATAAGTTTGTTGAGTATTCCTGGTAAATTATATGGGAGGGTATTGATTGAGAGGGTGAAGGCATGTACAGAGCATCAGATTGGGGAAGAGCAGTGTGGTTTCAGAAGTGGTAGAGGATGTGTGGATCAGGTGTTTGCTTTGAAGAATGTATGTGAGAAATACTTAGAAAAGCAAATGGATTTGTATGTAGCATTTATGGATCTGGAGAAGGCATATGATAGAGTTGATAGAGATGCTCTGTGGAAGGTATTAAGAATATATGGTGTGGGAGGCAAGTTGTTAGAAGCAGTGAAAAGTTTTTATCGAGGATGTAAGGCATGTGTACGTGTAGGAAGAGAGGAAAGTGATTGGTTCTCAGTGAATGTAGGTTTGCGGCAGGGGTGTGTGATGTCTCCATGGTTGTTTAATTTGTTTATGGATGGGGTTGTTAGGGAGGTAAATGCAAGAGTTTTCGAAAGAGGGGCAAGTATGAAGTCTGTTGGGGATGAGAGAGCTTGGGAAGTGAGTCAGTTGTTGTTCGCTGATGATACAGCGCTGGTGGCTGATTCATATGAGAAACTGCAGAAGCTGGTGACTGAGTTTGGAAAAGTGTGTGGAAGAAGAAAGTTAAGAGTAAATGTGAATAAGAGCAAGGTTATTAGGTACAGTAGGGTTGAGGGTCAAGTCAATTGGGAGGTGAGTTTGAATGGAGAAAAACTGGAGGAAGTGAAGTGTTTTAGATATCTGGGAGTGGATCTGGCAGCGGATGGAACCATGGAAGCGGAAGTGGATCATAGGGTGGGGGAGGGGGCGAAAATCCTGGGGGCCTTGAAGAATGTGTGGAAGTCGAGAACATTATCTCGGAAAGCAAAAATGGGTATGTTTGAAGGAATAGTGGTTCCAACAATGTTGTATGGTTGCGAGGCGTGGGCTATGGATAGAGTTCTGCGCAGGAGGATGGATGTGCTGGAAATGAGATGTTTGAGGACAATGTGTGGTGTGAGGTGGTTTGATCGAGTGAGTAACGTAAGGGTAAGAGAGATGTGTGGAAATAAAAAGAGCGTGGTTGAGAGAGCAGAAGAGGGTGTTTTGAAGTGGTTTGGGCACATGGAGAGGATGAGTGAGGAAAGATTGACCAAGAGAATATATGTGTCGGAGGTGGAGGGAACAAGGAGAAGAGTGAGACCAAATTGGAGGTGGAAAGATGGAGTGAAAAAGATTTTGTGTGATCGGGGCCTGAACATGCAGGAGGGTGAAAGGAGGGCAAGGAATAGAGTGAATTGGAGCGATGTGGTATACCGGGGTTGACGTGCTGTCAGTGGATTGAAGCAAGGCATGTGAAGCGTCTGGGGTAAACCATGGAAAGCTGTGTAGGTATGTATATTTGCGTGTGTGGACGTATGTATATACATGTGTATGGGGGGGGGGGGTTGGGCCATTTCTTTCGTCTGTTTCCTTGCGCTACCTCGCAAACGCGGGAGACAGCGACAAAGTATAAAAAAAAAAAGCTAAATATTACTGGAACACGGTAACCATGACAGTATTATCACAAATGCAATATAACTGCTGTAACAAAATTATCCTATCATGAAAATTTAGCCACCCTGCCACTGCAATACAGCTAACATAATAATACATTCACCACGACATTACTGAAACCATGAAAATATAGCATATCATGCCAATATAATCACCTGATGACAGTCGCGCACCAGGTACCGACGTGTACGGAGCTGCTATCGTCTTTCAAAGATAGGTTGTAGCTATTCCTCCCTGCGTTGTCACTACCCTTGCTTTGTTTTGAAGGTTTTAGCTTATATGATTATGATTGGTGTATGGTTATCGAAACCATAATGTGATATCGTATGTATTTCATTGTAATGAATTTGTCACAGTAACTATATTTTCATGTAAGCTATATTGTTATGGTAGGTACATTTTCAAGGTTGTTCCACTGTTTTATTGGCTATACTGTCAAGGTGACTGTATTGTGATGATAAATCCTGTCTTCGCTATTTTGTCGTAGAAACTATATTCTCTTGGACGCTATATGTTTGCTATGATCCAAAAATGACTATTTTGTCACAGTATCTATATTTTATGTGCCTGTATTCTCAGAGTTGATATAATTCATAAATGCGTTTATTGTTGCGTTGACTATATTGTCATATCATTTATGTGATCATGGTGGCTTTATTGTTATGGTGAATATATTAGTGTCTTGACTATGTTATTAGAATGGCCAAACTGTCACTTTAAAGATATTCATATGGAGGCTATATTTTCACGAGAAATATATCTATATGGACGCTATATTTTAATGATGTTCATGTACTCATTGTATATTCATTATCAAGGCGACGCTTATGTACTGGCGATTGATTTATATCGAGAGATTATTGTCATGGTGGCTGTACTGTTTTGATGGCTGTATAGTAGTTTGCTATTTCTTCAATAGTACTCTTTTTGTGAAGAAGGCT